>NC_054534.1:31317354-31617354 GCF_017654505.1 Polyodon spathula
GTCCTTTCCTGGCTCAAGGGACATAAACGTTATTGTCGCTTTAAGGACTGTACCTGTGAAAAGTGCATCCTAATCATTGAGCGGCAGCGAGTGATGGCAGCTCAGGTTGCCCTAAGAAGGCAGCAGGCAAACGAGAGTTTAGAAAGTCTGATTCCAGAGTCCTTGAGAACTTTACCGGGCCTCGCCTCGTCTGCCTCGGGAGACAGCAAGCAAGTTCCGCCGAGACCCGGGGAAGGTGTCATGAGATGGGCATCAGATCAGCCGGGCAGCATTCAGCCAACAAAACCGGGTAAGATGAAGGCATCCGATACGCACATTGTCTTTGCAAACAGTAGACTATTATTATTGCACCATGTTGGTCCTTTACTGACATTTAAGACTGATAACATTGATAAATGTAATATTAACTTGGTGTCAAACTAAATATCAGGAAGGTGTATAGACCAAATATAAAAAATAGAACAGAACATGCCATATTGGTAAAATGCTAAAATATTTTTAAAATTAGCAATGTAGAAGCCAGTGAATGTTTCGCTTATGGAGTTTGAAATCGTGTTTGTTTTTTTGTTTTGTTTTGTTTCTATTTTTTTTTTTAATTTCTGGTAGGGGAGGTGGTCTTTTTAGATCCACGTTTACACTGTAAACCAACAGTCTTTAGACACATATATAGTTTTTTGTGCATTGAAAGTATATTTTTAAAAATCAAAAATCAAATATATGTTGAAAGACTGTTTTTTTTTTTTTTTTTTTTTTTTTTTTTTTTATGTAGGCTAGGCCTAATTCTTTAAAATGAATATGGAAAACAGGTGGGCCTGTGTAAAATATTATTTAATTTGTTGATGGTAGGTAACACGAGAAAGTATTCTGAGTTTTTTCATGATTATTCTAACTTGCATTTATAACCATGGAGATTAACTAAAATAGATCTTAGATTTTAGATCAAAAGTGGTCTGATCGGTTAGCAGGTCTGAAAATAATTGTTTATGCTTCTGTAATATACATAATCAATGTATTTAGTACAAAAGTACCTGTGTTTTTGAATACACAAATTCAAATATCTAGCCCACGTCATTACAATCACAGACACTTGCGGTTTTACATTAACGATAACGCTAAATAAACCAATGCGTTTCTTGCATTTGTGTCTTTTAACTTGAATAATATATACACACTGTTGTATTTTTGCAATGCTTTATAACCTATATAATGTCTAAATATATTAATAGTTGATCATTATATTCGGTTTATTAATCAGTAAAATAAATTACATTTGATAACGATATATTCCACCGTATAGCAAATTCTATTCCAGGTATAGCAATTTAATTAAAAGTTGACCACTTGATTTATCGTTAGAAGGTTGTGATTAATATTATATTATATAATATATATAAATATAGATAATTATATATATATATATATATATATATATATACTATTATTATAATAAAAAAAGTCCTCTTCAGGTCAACAATAAACGAACATTTTCATTCCGCAAAACAGAAAAATAAAAAAATTTTATTTGTAAATTCTTTTTATTAAAACAATTGACCACATGTAAAGACGTGGAACTTTATGTTAATACACATTCTCAGCATATTTAAAACACTGAAAAATTGTAGTACATTTGCAATGTACATTTACTCGTCAGACGCAGCTTTTCTGTAAAACTATATATATATATATATATATATATATATATATATATATATATATATATATATATATATATATATATATTATTAATTAAATGTAATTAAATTGTATCCAAAAGATTAGATTAACTATATTTCATTGGATTGAAAAAAAAAAAAAAAAACATACTTAAGTCACAACACCACGATCATCCACTGGTTCACCACAGATTCATAATTTAAAAAAAAACGCATTCGATGCATACGGCTTTGTCTACTAAGAGCCCTATTCTGTCTTGGTTTACGCGCTATTTACACGCTAGATGAAAGGCTTTCAAAGGGTGCGCAAGCCCTTCCTTCTTCCATCGCGTAAATAGCATGTAAACCAAGTTCCAATAGGGCCCCAAATTACTCTAGATTACTGGTTTTACAGTTTCCTAAAGATAAAATATAAAAACGAAACAAACCAAAGGGTCTGTGAATAAGATCTAAATATGTTCATACTGTTTATGAGCAGCAATACAAAAATAAAAAAGGAAGTTTATTTTGTTGATGTGCAAATATAAAACTCTCCATGCATTACATAAATCATGCATGTATAATAAATAGTCAGGCATATTATTTCATTTTTTACTTAACTATATATCTTCATGAGACAAAACCTAATAATTATTAGGCATACATCATTTAAAATAAAATGTTTGTGGTTGGAGGTTATAAGGAACTTCCCTAATAAAAGCTTACCATAGTAAAAGCACAATGGAGTGTAATAAAGCATAGTGAAAGCATGGTAAAGCACAGGTGAGCATTGAAAACAACAGTAAGGTATGGTAAAGCATATTAATAAACCTGGCAAACCAGGGTAAACTATGGTAAATTCATAGTATAACCACGCCAAAAGCATGGTAAAACTGCAAATATATCATGCAAAAATATCATGGTAAACTTGATGCATAACTATGCCCAATGTAGGGATCCCAATATATGAATAGGGTTGTATGTTTCCAATTTGTATTCACCTAATGTGCAGTATCATACTTTCAAAAACAGATATTCTTAGTCTCCTTTTGTTTGCTCTCAAACACTGGTAAATCTTGGGAGCAGCTCAAAAGTTTACAAATTGCTTGCACTTGCAGAAATTAATATTGACTTTACATCAAAGTGATTTCACTCTGATGGATGGGCATTCAAGTTTAAAAGATTACAGTAATCAAAGGAAGACAGTGTACATTGAATGTAATAGCAATCACTTTTGAGAAAAGGTCAAACTGAAGTGAAATGTTACCAAGCTGTTTACAAAATATGATCAAAATACATTGACTAGAAATTCTTCAGTGCCAGCAAGTCAGCAGTTTCTGATAACAGCTTTTTAGAAAAATAAGTAAATCTTCATAAATCAAAGGCAGGGCCAGTTTGTTAACCTGTTGTAAACGGTGGCTTGAAAGGTGCAATTTTTCCTCCAGGAAACGAGTCACCTATGGGAATGTTAACTATCAGACCGGACTTAGTCTGGCCTGAAGAAATAATTTAAGTAGATTATCTAAAAAAAAAAAACAAAAGATAGAATATTATGATCAGATTATAAATCAATTATGTTTCTTACCAAAAACCCCTCTGTTTTGGGTTAGACAAAACTTATTTGTTATTAGTTTTATTATTTTACTTAATCCAGTAATTAAAAAAAAAAAAAAAAAAAAATATAAATATATATATATATATATATATATATAATATAATATATATATATATAACAGACAGACTGAACTGTCAAAGTCTGAACATTGTTCTTTAAAAATGTTTAATTTAATCCAAAATATTTGTATTTTTGTTTTACCAAAACCAAGGCTATACTGTCCTTTCTTATACAATCAAGGGTTGTAAAAGTGTACCGTATATCTTTACATTAATAAAAATATATATTATTTTCTGCTACTGGTGTTTCTCATTATTAAAGCTCAATATATCCCTTGATTTTATAGATCTTAGTGAAGAGTGCTCAGGTGACCAGTCTGGAGGAGACAACGGAGAGAGCTACAGTGACAAAGAGCAAGATCAAATAAATTCACCAGATGTCTCCAAACCAAAGCCTTGCTACACCCCTGAAAGCCCTGAAGTGGTCCCAGTGCCAGATGACAGTCGATATCCTTTACAAATAAACACTAATGGTACAGAAGCTACAGCAGAGAGCCCTCAACCCCACGGAGAACAACATCTAGTGATAGAAGGTCTGTCTGGATCAGTCTCCCTCCCTTTCAATTTGAAGGCCAACAGACCTCCACTTGAAGTGCTAAAGAAAATATTCCCGAGTCATAAGCCTGCTGTTCTGGAGCTGATCCTTAAGGGTTGTGGGGGTGACCTGGTTGGTGCCATAGAGGTTCTCCTTTCCAGCAGGTCTGCGCTAAACTCTGAGAGATCTCCCACCGAAGGACCTGATTCTCTAGTTTTGCCTTCTAATGGACATTTGTTTGACCACACATTGGGTTCCTATCCAGTGTCGTCATCCAAATGGTCAGTGGGATCCGCGTTTAGGGTTCCAGATTCTCTAAGGTTTTCCACCGAGTCCAGTAACATGGTGCCCAGTCCTTTAGCAATGCCTCTGCAGCACCCGTTTCCCCAGGCTCCACGGTACCCGCTCATGCTGAGGAATTCATTGACAAGAAGTCAAGCCAACCCATTTGTCCACAATGACTTGACCTTGTGGAATACCATGACCTTGCAGCAGCAATACCAGCTGAGATCTCAGTATGTTTCCCCATTCTCCAATGCTTCCAGCAGTGTCTTCACAAGTTCTCCAGTCCTTCCAGCTCGTCCCTCGGGGGACCACAGGATTACAATTCAGGAGGATGGTTGCCCAGTGGTTCCTAAGCAACTCATATATACGGAGGATGACTATGATGAAAGATCAGACTCCTCAGACTCTAGAATTTTAAACTCCTCATCTTAAATTGTATTGATCAACCTAAGTGTGAAGTACCAGAATGTGCTACCAGATATGCCTTCACTGGCATTTCAGTTAAAAAGGAAGACCTTTTTTGAGAAGATCTTTTTAAATACTGGTCTTTTTCTTGTGTCAGGACTGAGTTGAGGCCTAAGGTAACTACTTCCACTTTAATCTAAGTGTTTGTAACAAATAATTGCCTTTTTTGACACTAATAGTGGACACCTATAGAAAGACAAATACAAAATTATGTGTATGGATATCTATATGTATACCAAGCTGCATGAAATAAACTGAATATGTTCCCAGAAGTAGAAATGATCAAGTAATGTAGCATGTTAAGAGTAGATCAAATAAACCATTATACTGAGATTGATCCATGTCGTTTTTTTAACCCTTTGCTTTTATGCACCACAAATGTTCAGTGGTAACCATATGACAACAAATCTGTAAATAATAGTACTTCTCATGACGTACAGTTAAATAAAGTCACCAGAATATTTTACCTGTGGGGCAGCCTCTGAGCAAAGTGCAGTTTCTGTAATGCCAGTGGACCAATAATTGTGTCCTTGTTGAAACAATGAGTTTGTCAGCTATTTCCCATTGCAAAGCTCAAACAAATATAGTACCAGTCTTACTACTGAAATTCCACCTTGCCCATGCTTGCTCCGAGTAAGCCCCAAAGGTAAAATATGCTGGTGACTTCATTAGAGATACCAAATAACAAGTGCAAAAATCATCAGAGAAAATATCATGGGCCCTAGACAGATGAGACAAATACATGTAATGCAAATCAGAGGATATAAATGATTACATTATACATGGTTCTAATACTATTCACTTTAGTGCCACTTACGGCCACAACTGTGGTTTCACAATTGGGAAATTGAGCAAGAACAGACAACATTGATAGAAAAAACATATATACCTTTCTTTTTCTACTTTACAAAGATAACAAATTGCCGTGCCCATAAAAAGGCTAGTTATTGCAGCATACTCTTTATGCATACACTTGTAATAAAAATGTTAAAGGTTTAAAAACTTTCAGATACAAAAAATATACAGTGTTCTTTACCAAAACCCTCTCCTTTTCAGCTGCTCTATAAAAGATCATTCTTACTAACAATTAAAAGTAAAACTAATGGCTAATAATTTATTGCAATGGCGCTGTGTATTTTACTGAAATTCTTTCAAAACTGAGGCACATCGTCATATTAAAAAATATATAAATACTATTATTAGTAGTGGTGCACAATAATTAAAGAGAAAATACTGTGGTTTGAATTTTATGTTATCATTACCATACCCTGGATGTGGCAAACAATGTCTTCTCTTTGTCCTGTTCTTTGAAGAATTAAAACATTTTAAAAGACATTCTTCTGAGGAGTCTGATAAATGTTGTAATTATTGAGTGAATGCATCGTGTATCAGATCTTAAGTCATATAAAAACCTTTTATTTAAAAGTATTTCTACATCACCTCCTCATCACTGAGCATAAATTAATTAAAATAAATCTTTATAAAGGAACGGTCATGTATCTAAAATAATTTAAAATTAAAGTAATTTACTGTCTGTTAGAAACAACACATGCAGCTTAATAATAATAATAATAATAATAATAATAATAATAATAATAATAATAATAATAATAATAATAATAATAATAATGGTTTAAATGTGTCTTGTGATGACCATAGAAGGCTACTAATTTATTGACAGGACAGTGACATTCTTTCCTTACTTGAACCCTATCATCTACACTAGGGGATTTAAAAAAGAAGGGCAGACCAATAAACAAAGACTACATAAAATGAGGAGAAGAGTCCTTACCATTCTTACCATGAAGGTAATTATTAGTGACAAGAAATTATACATAAAACACATTCAAACACCATTTACTGTATGAGAGATTGTTTGAATCTAGTCCCATACTTTGCCTGACCTCTTTGCAGCTGAAATGATGGGAGAACTCATAGGGAAAAACATTGGAAGAGTGTTTAAAAGCAATTGACAATACCTTTTAAATCAGCGTGTCTCCTATAACTCTTTCCAATGACTCCAATAACTAGGATATCGTAAAAGACAATTAACGGGAAAGATGAAAACAGTTCAACATACAAAGCTGTTGATTTAAATGTTTTTTTTTTTTTAACCTATTGAAAAATTACACACGAGGACTAACAAGATATTGAAGGTAAGATTTGCTACATAATTAAAACACAAAACAATCTGGCACAATCAATGTATTCTGAAGTGGACCAAGATACATACTTGCCAACATCTGGAAACTGCTCAGCAGGACGCTCGTCTCTGGGGGGCTGGGGGGAATGGGATCATATGCGTTATACACACACTCATCATCATATAATATAATATAATAGACGTATCCACCCCAATTCAATACGACTATCATGACAGTAAAAATAGACATACTGGAGTGTTCTTCCCTTTGTATAAGTTAGTGATCAGCAGATGTGTCAGCCGAAAGAAGAGCACAGCGTGTCGTTTTCACTATCACTAATAATTTTTTTTTTTCCTATGGGTAAATATCAGGACTTTCTTCCTGTGCATCGGGACGCGGGACATATGCTAGGAAATCGGGACTGTCCCGATCATATAGGGACTGTTGGCATGTATGCAAGTTATTAGGTTTAGGTGGATTGGTGAAGCTCTGCATACAAGGTTTGCATAGTGCCGTCTCCGCACTGGGTCTGGCTGTTTACTACATAATGAGTGGACAATCCCGCAACACAATAAATATCAATACATATATATATATATATATATATATATATATATATATATATATATATATATATATATATATATTATGCTTGTTCTGGAACTTACATATATACACAAGATCCACTCTCATTATGTCGGATATATATATCTATACTTATATATATAGTACTGTACAGATCTCATGACATTTCAAAATGTTTGCAAACATGATGCAAATTTAGGAGGGTAAAAAACTGATTTAAATTGCATTTGAAGCAAAAATGCAGTATATATTTGAAATAATATTCAGTGTGGTGTGAGCTGTTTTATTATTAAATTGTTGATTTTTTAATAACACCAATAGGACAAATGCCGTTTCACACACGTTGCAAGATAACTTCTGGGAGACCAATGTGTAAAGCATCTCTGAACCATTTCCTCTATTCTGCCATTAACCCCATCAATTGAACCAGTTTTCAGACATGAATTTCAAGTAACAATAGCTGAGCTGTTTATAAAATAAAGTCAGTATGAACTTTCCAGCACTTTGTAACCACCACGCTGTTTATGTCTCATTTAATTAAACGCAACGAAATCTGATCTGGTCCTCACAAGGTGTAAATCTGCCCTGGCGTATCAAGACTCATGATTCACTTGGGCAAGCTTTAAATACTCTCTTAGGGACGTTTTTAGTATACCGTTGGGACTTGCTTCGCCGTTAATTGAACAACGAATGTATATCTGCAGATTACTTTAATTCACGTGTCTATTGTCACATTGTTATTTTTTTCCATCTGTATCGACTCATATGTAGGCCGCTCATATTATGGTAATTCACTTTACATAAGTTTTTCAATATGTGACGCAATCTTTAAAATGACAGATGCAAGGCATGAGAAGATTTTACAAGTGGCAGTGCACAGGATTCAAAGACATGGAAAAAACACAAATGTAGCAATAGACAAGGCCATTTCTAGAAATATACCTTTAGTAGTTACATTAAAAGAGAATAAGAAAATTCCCATCTTATAGACCATATTTGTCATTTACTACGCGACAACCATCATTTTTTAATCCCACTAAAACACAACAATGAATCACAGTTCCTTAAAATCCCATCTGAAATAAACAACCTCCTACACTCAGGGACTCCACCGTGAAATATGCACTAACAGTTCCTCATCCTCGTTTTCACTAATGACATCGTCGATACACAGATCATTTGAAACATTTCTAGGTTATGCATCAAAACCCTGGTAATGATTCTTAACATCAGCACTAGTTTGATAAGCTGAACGTGGTTCAAGTGCATAGCCTTTTCAACTATAAAACCTGGGAAACACCTCCACCTAGTGGTAGTACCACTTGCTTATTGTTTTTGGCTCTAAAGCTATGGGGTAAAACAACTCTTCATTGATGTTAACCATCTCAATCCCAATAAACATATACTGTATTAAAATGAATAGATGGGTCTGAGCCCCTCGTATCTCACATTTATATGTCTCATTTGAATAATATATCCTGCCACACAGAGCCAGCTGATTTGAGATCTGTTTTTCTATGTCTTTGGACGGGCTTGCCACTTGATAGGACCCTGACATATGAACATTTTTTTCAGAAAGCCACCAGGGTGCAGTGTAATACAAACCAGCGAATACAAAACAAGTGCATTTTAGACAAAGCAATGTTTATTTACGGAAGCGTCCTAGTACGGAAGCGTCCTAGTGCCAATTAAAAAAAAAAAAAAAAAAACTCCTACGTTGTACTTTATATCTCCTACGTAGCACTTTTTAAAAAAGTCATATGTAGGAGATACCTTTTATTTATTTATTTTTTTAAAATTGGCACTAGGACGCTTCCGTAGTTATTCACAACTCTACAAATAAATGAAGCTGGTTTAAGCAATACAGCAAGCTATACCTTTCATAGATCACCTTATAGTAGCCAAACTGTACTTTAATGTAATATATAATTTAATGAACATAAACCGTGTAAAAAGACATTATTTAATATAGAAAAACACAAAAACACAATACATGAACTACACACTGTATTGCAGTGTGGGCCCTGAGGAGTTTGCCATTTTATTTGAAGTGACGTATATGAATTAATTTATATGACTGACCTGTTCACTTAAACCTCTTTTGCAGCAAAGAACAAAGATCGCAAACTATTTGAATGTATGGCTCTGTGTTAAAATATATGTTTAAGACCTATAATTTTGCGTAAAATTGACTAAAATAACAAATGGAAAATTGTATGCCTATTAAGCTCAGACACACATGTTTCTATTGAACAGATACAATGTACATTTTAGTAATTAGTACAATACCCCTTGACCTAGGTAATTCACAACAACAAAGAATGTAATGATATAAAAAGCTAGAGAAAGCTGAAGCAATGCATTTTTCAAAGCTGTATAATATTAATCTAACATATAATCATTGGTTTAGGTTGGTTTGCATATGCCGAGATGTGGTTGAACAATTCAGTGCAATTTTACATTCATAAAACCATAGATTCGAACAAGTATTTTCAGTTCATAAGCATGCTGTATACCCCTAATCACCTTGGTCTTCCAGTTGCTCCTGTCTGTGAATGCACATATGTATTTTACATCCACAAAGGGTTAATGACTGACACGCACAGCTTCTCAAGGATAACCTGAAGGGTTGCATCCTCTGCTGGATGACCCACGGTCACTGTCCCAGCCAAAACACAATTTTGATAACAAACCTCTCAGCTCCTCCGCTTAGGTCACACCTGTAGTGTTTCGTTATAGTGATATGACTTGTGAATTTAACTTCACTTCATTTTCATAACAAAGCACATTGAAGCGTGTCTGATGGGGGTCATGCAGCGCAATGCAAAAACACTGGACCAACACATTGATACACTAGGATCTGTGCTACATTAGCAGTTTTTTTTTTTCTTCAGATCCACCTGTTGTGTTGCTTAACACAGAATTTGATTATTCCCCAGGGGATTGCAAACAAACCATCACTGTTCAGCATGTGTCCATGTGGCAATAAAGGAATAGACAACAACATCGTGCCTTCATTACATCTGTACAAATGCATCAAAACAGTCAGGTGCCACAGTAAGATGTCTTAGCAAAGGGTTTCCTACAAGAGTTTGTAGGGACATAACATATGATCTGAGCAATTATAACCTTGAGCAAGTCACTTAACCTCCTTGTGCTTCGTCTTCCGGGTCAGGCGTTGTTTTTAGTGACTCTGCAGCTGATGCATAGTTCACACACCCTAGTCTCTATAAGTTGCCTTGGATAAAGGTGTCTACCAAATAAACAAAAAAAATAATGGATTATCTTGCAGCAGTGATATGGCATTCCAATTGAGAGTTGCTTCTCAAATTGGCAGCCATTTGCTATTTTTTTCAAGCATCCCAGAAATTAAAAGGGGTGTTTTAAGAGAAATTATGCATATTTTAAATAAAATATTAAAATGAACAATATTATTTAATAGTTTTTGTAAAAAGTGTAGCATTTTAACCTTTGATAATGCCGGAACTACTTCCAGGAGCCAGTCTGTAGTTCAAAAACTAAAACGGTGACACACATATATATATTGCACACACTCACCTCTAATGCTTCAGTGTATAATGCCAGCGGTTGCTAAATCGTGATTTTTTGGGGGCCTAAAATGCCATAAAATGATAAACAGTTATAATCATTTCAGATTTTCTTCAGCTTAATTTTTGTACTTAACTGAATTTGGGAAACTAACTAACTGAATCTTTCTCCAATATTTTTTTCCACGTCAGTCCGGAGCGTGTGTTACTGCTGCCACCTACAGGACATTCAAATAGCTTGTAAACAATGCACACAAAACAAAGTCATTCAACGTTACACACCAACAGGCATGCACCGAGAACCAGGGAAATAAGTTATGATAAAAAAAAACAAAACAAAACAAATAAAAGCTTAGGTACACAATTAATATTTAAAAATCGATTTGGAACATCGTCCACCCCTTATTTGATGAATGGTAATGTATAAGTATGGACCTATACATAGGGTACAGACTATATATGATTATAAAGCCATCAAATTAATTCCCTCGCTTTTTTTTCAAACGCAGGTGCAGTGGAAAGCGGGAGTTATTTTCACAGATGGAAAAGCCCTTTTCTGACACTCTTAACATATGAGGGCCAAAAAAGTTGCATTTGTTAACGCTGTTACAATCAGTGAACGGCTCACTCGCGCGTAAAGCAGCCTGCTCTCTGTTCAGTGGAGGGGGTGTTAGGATGGGTCTTATTTATTTAAGTAGTTAGCAGTGGGAGGGTACTACGACGTTTCTTTATTATCACGGCGCTGGAGCACCGTTATGTATTTGTTCAGCTTGGGGACGGGAACCCCTCCCCCCGACGCTAGACTATTATGACTGGTTAAACGCTCAGCGAAATGCACGTGTTGCCAATTCATCATGTCCCTAATGCTAATTAACACAAACAGGGGCACAATAAACCCACAGATCTCTTACAACATTATACAGATCGGATTACTCTTTAGTGCAATTTACAAATGTGGGGACGCGCAAAGGGGTGGATTGTTCAGAGGCAGGCAAACAATACCTACGCACATTTCAAACATAAGACTCAACCATACATTTTAAAAATACATTCTTCAGTTTTCATAACAAAGAAAGACGTGACAACCAATAAACCAGTTTACTGGATGAACGAATGAAATATACTTTCTAGTAAGTTATAGATAAGTTATGTCCCTTATAAAGAGTTACTACAGTAAAAGCACAGCAAAGTGTAATAAAATGTTTTTGTATAAAACTTTTCTCCATACCATACCTTGAGTATATATATATATATATATATATATATATATATATATATATATATATATATATAATAAACAAAAACAAAATACCGCAACTATTGTAAATTAAACTAAATGCATTTATTTAATGAACCAATATATTAGTGCCCTTTCTCGTGCTTTTGTTGATTAATTTGCCCTTTTAAAAAAATATTCCATATAAGGAATTTGATATATAATATATATTATATATATATATATATATATATTATATATATATATATATATATATATATATATATGGCTACCGATGTCACTTTTTATGTTCATACATTGTATTTATATCACATATAGTGCGGAAATGACACATGTCAAACCTATGGCAATACCGTTTAAAATCTAACCGTTTACAAATATCACAATATATGTTGTTTATGTTTATTTCTGAATACTTTCTCAGACATCCTTGTAAATATAAAAAAACTTTGTAATATAAAAAGCAAAAATATAACTATAAATATGATATATTATATCGTAATATTTTAAATAAACACAAATTAGATGCAATCAAGGTACACATATGAAAAATAGAGCATATTTTTTTCCCAAAGATATTTATTTTTGTTTACTGATGATATTACGTTTAGTGTGTTTAAATTACTTTGTAGTTTAGAAATACAAAAAAAAAAAAAAAAAAAAAAAAAAAAAAAAAAAGATCTATAGGTTTACTCAATAGCCATACAGTTTGTTTTATGAACAATTAGACAGATGGCCTCCACCGAATAAAAAATTTATTCTTGTGTTTTTTTTCTTCAGAATCAAAATTGATTCTAAAACTAGTCCTTAAATGAATAGTTTGAGAAATCGAACACATTAGACATGAAATTAGAAATATAATATAATAAATATCACAATACGTCTTGACAGACTTTACATTTAGGAATTTAATTTACTTTAAATCAATGTACTTTTTTAATTCATGTATTTATTTTTACATATTTTCCTATAGCGGTTTTTTGTCTTTAATACATTGCAAGATTATTTCTCTAACAGTACATTAAAACTTCATTAAACAGACAACAGAACACGTCTGCAAACACATTTATAAAACCACTTGTGCAATTTAAATTTTTTTAAAAAAAATCTTAATTTTTATGCCAAATAAATACATTTAAAAATTAATCACTTTGAAGCAATAATAATAAAATGAATGCTCCTATACTAGGCTATTACGACGACTACTACTACCAATAATAAAAACACGGCCTATTATTATATATTGGAAAAAGCTATGGAACTTAATATTTTAACTTTTTACATAAAATACACTTTAAAACATCGCCTAATCCTGTTTTATTTATTTTGTATAAACCATACAAAAATTAGGCCCTATGTTTAACCTGCACATTAAATAGAACTGCATAGCCGTGCAAATCTTTTAAAGTCCGTATTTTAAAGCAAAATATGAAAAGGGGAGTTCTACTACTACTTCGCGGCTGTTCCTTTAACAAACAGAATCAATAATAATAATAATAATAATAATAATAATATGCGGGGGACGAGATTATATTTCTTTGTTTCAAATGGGCCGGTTACATCTCACAATACAAGCCAATGGCTTCTCCTTGACTCGCCAGTGTAATCTGTTCTAAGGATAGAGGAAGAGGGCAGGTTCAAAGCATTCTTTTTCTGGAAATTGCACCCGGGGTAGCAGTTTGGTTAGCTCTCCGTAACTAGTAATAAATTAGAGAGGAAGAGAAAGTGACAAATCTGCACCTGCAGGCTTGACATCTTCACCACATGGGAGAAAGCAGCACAACACTAAAACAGGTCCCACGATTTTACTACATTTATTGAAACGCCGAGGGAAGCCACTGCACAATATGGCCTCATCATTTAAACACAGATTCTCAAATATGTTTTACTAATAACGTGATACCTACTCATACCCAACTTTTTCAAAGATGCGGAAATGTCCCCCTCACATTGCAGAAACGTATTTATTTATTTATTTATTTATTTATTTATTATGTTTATGTCTCGTATACCATTGATTTATTTTCAATGGGTCTTGTAGGACATGACATATGTATAAAATTGCGCATGACAAGAACTGCGACCAGCAAATTACAGTAAGCAAAATACAACCTGCAGGTGGCGGTATAAAGATTAAACTGACTCGTGAATATTACAAATCTTGTGACAATGTGCAATGGAGACAAAAAGGCACTCGCATATATGTAGGCCTAATGTATTAGAAAACACACATAAATAAATAAATAAATAAATAAATAAATAAATAAAATATTTTCAAGCAACATTTTTTTTTTTTTAATCGATCGTGAAATATTCCCCGTGGTTATTGTAAACTCTATGCTAGAATTTGCAATAGTGGCTCATATTGTTTTGCTTTGTTATTCTGTATCAGTTTACATAAGCAGAAAATAACTCTTTCCCAACACAAGTCCTTAGACGTTCCCCGCCATTTAATGACAAATCCCAAGGGGATACACTACCTTCTGCGCCTTTTAGTCATGCTTGTAATTCACACAGTAGCAAGCTACCCATAATCTCACGTGGCAGATCCAGACCCGCTTTTCATTAAAGTGTATACAACAGAAATATGTCAGGTCAAATAGGACAAACGACAGTGTGTTTTGTGTACCCTTCTGCGCTCTGATTGTGTTTTTACAGTGGTGTTTGTTATGTAAACTTAAATAATCGCATTCAATCTTATTATACACGGTGTAGAAACACTTTATTAAAGCACTTGCTAACGGCGCTATGCGGAATTGATACGAATTTAAAATACTGCCTATGCATGATTATTCACAAATCATCACGTTTACCAACATCGTTTTTATTTCTACAAAGAAAACCATATCGTGATGCTGAAAACTTTCAAACAAATATATTCATAAAAACACTGTAAATTCAACAATGGGACAAAGGTTTCTGTCCATAATATTTAAATGTTACCATCTTTGCATAAGACAAACATACAATAAATCCAAATCCGTTTGCTCCGGTAAGCAATGGGAAATACATTACAGTTAAAATGTGTTTATCAGTCGCACACCAGTAAACAACAGTTACAGCTAGCTTCATATCGGGTTCACACCACCAGCCGAAGAGGGAACAAAAGAACACAATGACGGACATTTGTAGTGCTAAACTTTTCTTCACCTGGACATGTTTAATAAAAATAACAATAAAAATAAAACACATTTATAAACATATTAATTTAGGGCGGACCAATACTCTCAACTCTGTTTTTTTATTTTTTATTTTATTTTATTTTTTTCATATTTAAAAAAAAAAAAAAAAAAAAAAAAAAAAATATTCTTTGCAAAAAGAGACGTTATACGAGTATTAATAAGGTATGTCTGTAATATTATTACTTTTATCACAAATTAATGAAAATAGTGTTTTATATGACAATATAATAATATATATATATATATATATATATATATATATATATATATATATATATATATATATATATATATATATGTGTGTGTGTGTGTGTGTGTGTGTGTGTGTGTGTTTAAAAATTATAATTATTTCTTTTACATATAGAAATATATATATATATATATATATATATATATATATATATATATATATATATATTCTAATATAGGTATATATATAATCTAGCTTAATTCTAATGTACCATTTTAATTCTTATAATATTTCAGTCCATTTTAAATGATTATGACTTATTTTTTAAAGCAGAAATTCTTCGCGTTTTGTACACAATATATATAAAGTACCATAGTTACTAGTTTATTTAGTTTGATCTATTTCAGTCAATTCCACCTGACGGCTTTGTCTATGAAATTTGAACCCTTATGAAAACAACACCATTTGTATATGCAAGCTTTGATTTGAATAAACTACTTCTTCAGGGTCGTTTCATTATCAGCCGGGGTTTGCTTTAAATCGAGAAGACTATAGCAGCCCTTCACAAATTGAAAAGCATTTACTGTGTCATACGTGGAAAGAAACAATAGCCCCTCTATACTAGATTTGCATTTTCATCCTTTATATTGTGCCACATTTAAAATAATTGTCCATTATAAATATAGAAGGTCAATTTACATATTCTAAAGATGGATCATTTGATGGTTTAAAACTATAGGCTTGGATATTGTAAACAACGATTAACCATTAAAACGAAACGAGAAAAAAAAAAAAATTCTCCAAATTTCGTAAATATACATTTTCTTTTTTATTGGTAACTTTGTTTAAAAAATAAACAAAAACAAAAAATAAATACACCTGCACATTTGCTACGTGTACAATACTGTAGTTTCCTGTAATTAAATGATTGTTCATTAGATCAGATAGCGACATTTATTGACCCCACATTCATTTGAATTTAACTTTCAAATTGTTGTGTCCTGGTTTTGTTCTATTGTTAATTAATTACTCGATCATTTGATGTTAATCGCTTGCATTACCGATGTTGTAATTTCATCCGCTGCAGTAAACCTGTTTAACCTTTAACCGCAAAGACTGGAAGGTCCAATGAGCTCTCGGGTATTAAAGTTTATCCAATCATCAGGCGAGCCACTGTGTCCTCGTCCTCATAATAGAGGAGGTGCTTGGAGTGTTCTTGTAGTGAAAGTCTCGGTGGACAGACAAACAAGTGACAACATCATTGAACAGCTAGGATATCTGTAGCAAATTTGCGCTTCGTATAGCTATTCTTACTTGCTCTCCACCTACTGATTGAATACTTAAAAAAAAATACATTAAAACCGACTTTAACGTTGACGCTTTTCATAGAAATCTCCACTCCCAGAAGTTAAGGATTTAAAGCCACTGTCATCGTCTGCTCTTGATATCAAGGTAAGTTATCTCTTCAAATGTTCATGGTAGGATGATACAATTCAATACGGTGATCTAGAAAGAGAATGAACAGTGTGTGTCTCTCTCTCTCTCTCTCTCTCTCTCTCTCTCTCTCTCTCTCTCTCTCTCTCTCTCTCTATATATATATATATATATATATATACATATATATACTACATTCAGAATATCGTCTGCAATACCTATTCAAAATGTGCCAAGACAAATTTTTGGGGTTAATTATTTTTGGCACTCTTTTGTTATGTCGGAATATCTTTAACATTTTCATTGCATTGAAACTTAAATGATTACAAACGGCCTATTTATAATCTGTACTTGAAACAGTGTTTATTATTTGTTTTGAAGTCCTTCGGGATATATGCTGGCAAAAATAAATTTTAGGAAACTAGTCAGGGTGGTATTTGCTCATTAAATGTTTTTTATTTTATATCAGTTTTTAACAGATCAGGAAACGAAGCCAGGTGATCTGACTGAACACAGAAAAGGTGTATCGCACAAACTATCGGTGAAGAAGACATGACGGATCTTCTGGTTCCCGAGCGCGAGATAGACGTAGAGAGTCTGGAAACAGAAAGTGATGACCAGGCAGAATTTGGTGTAGGTCTGTCCGGAGCTGGAGACGACGAACCTGGATGCAAGCACCACGAGAGGTCGGATCAGTACTCCCAGGGATCGGGAGATCAGAGAAAGCTCAGCCGAACCCCGAAGTGTGCCCGCTGCAGGAATCACGGAGTGGTTTCGTGCCTTAAAGGGCATAAGCGGTTCTGTAGATGGAGGGATTGTCAGTGTGCCAACTGTCTGCTGGTGGTGGAGAGGCAGAGAGTGATGGCAGCTCAGGTGGCACTCAGGAGGCAGCAGGCGACAGAGGTGAGCGTCTGGGTGCATCAACACGAGTCTTTATCTGGGACTGGCTACATGGTTATCTAGCAACCTACTACATTAAGAACATTCCGATTGTATAGTTAAGGTGTGTGTTCTTATCACGATACGTGTTTAGTGATTTATTCATTTGTATTTTTCTCATATTGTCATATAACAGAAAAAAATAAAATAAAAAATGAATCAATTTAATCATAAGGTACAGTCCTAAAATGAATATAATTAATTATTGTAAGTAATTTAGTAATGTTTAGGTCCTGTGATCGATAATATAAACGTCATACAGGTATTTATTTTAAATGATTGTTTACAGGTGTAATGTCTGTGATGTACCTTTTTACGTCTTGAAAATAGTGAACAGTCTATTTGTTTTAAAATGTTTTATGGGTAATATTGGCCTGTGTTAAAACAAATATATCAGACTAAACATATAATTTTTAGTTTGATAGATAGGCTTGTCTTTCACGTTACCTTCAACGCCTGCGTGTATATTACGAAATGCCTGTATTTTACAACAATTATAATTCGATTATTTGAAGGGTGTTTTGAATACTATCTCAGTTTAATCTAAATTATTTCGTTTAAAACATAGTTTATTGACGGGTTTTCCATGTTTGCTGTTTTGAACATGAAAAATCTCTTCATTTATAAATGTGATTTTTCGTTTTAACCCATTTAAATAAACCCCCAGAATAATATATTTTGCCTTCTCGTTTCTACTACTGCTACTGCAAATAACACTACTACTACTATTATTATTATATTATTATTATTATTATTATTATTATTATTATTAATAATAATAATAATAATAATAATAATAATAATAATTGTTTGGCTCCATGAGCATTTCTAACAGTGTCGCCTTTGTGATGCTGCTTTTTGTCTCTGTACAGTACTTGTAAAGAGGAATGTTATATTTATCTATAATGCTTGTTGTTTGTTATTGCCTTAACAGGATAAGAAGGACTTTCACGTCCTATCTTTCCAGAATGACCCCTTTGTCGCAGGGACCGTCGTACGTCAAAGGTTTCTCAGACCCCTTCTAGGGGGTCATAAAAGTTTATCATAGGAAGGTAAAGCATATTTTATAAAATCGCATATATAATTATAATAATATATATATATAGATATATATATATATATATATATATATATATATATAAACTAAAACATATAACTTCAAATAATACAACTACATTTTATTTTCCTAGCAACTGTAATTTAGGATGATCTACACATGCTACACATGGAAATAGTTTTGTTAACAATGCTAGCAGCTTACAATATTACCAATGAATTTGTTTCTACAGTTTCCTTTTCTTCTCTGTTTTCTCTTACTTTCTTTCTGCATTCTGACTTTTCTCTTTCTCTCCTTTTCATAGCTGTGTTTGGATTTCTCTTCCTTTTCATCCTTGCTATTCTTAAAGAATCATCTTTGGGCGATAATATTGCAGTAAGCTGACAGCATTACTGTTTTTTTTAATTTTTTTTTTATTTTGAGAATTTAATGACCAGTTGGTAAATAACCGCAACAGTAAAACCAGTCATAAGAAATAATGAACATATTGCTGTAACATATATTTTCCAAAGTAATATACTATAAAACATGTAACCAGTTAAAGTAACCAGTTAAAGAAAGTTAGTTACGTTACACAGTTTCTGTAAAAAAAAAAAAAAAGTGTAGTAGCAGTTGTAAAGAAAGTGTACAAAATATTAATTTGCAAAGTATAACGCATATATTAAGTGGTAAAGAACCAAAATATTCAGTTGTATATTTGGGGCAGTGTAAGTAAATAGCAAATATTTTCAAATATTTAATACAACTTTTTTTTTTTTGGCAGGTTACCGTCCAGTACAGACAGACCACTGTCTTGGAGGAAATACATCTCTTCCTCCCCCTCTCAGTGACAGAATGAGGAAGAGGAGGGCTTTTGCAGACAAGGAGCTCGAGACCATCATGTTGGAGAGAGAGTACAAAGAGCGGGATGTGCTGGAGTCCACTCAGGCTGCCGCTGCTTCTCTGTTTATGCCCACTGGTATGGTCCGTGCAGCTGAATACAACTCCTATAAGACTGCCTTCTCTGCTGGCCAAGTGGAGGCACCAGCCAAGGAGGTCTACAACTTTCTACCGACTTGCCTCGACCTGTCAATGCAGTACACTGGATCTGGAAACATGGAACTGATTTCCTCAAACGTCAGCGTGGCTGCCACTTACAGACAGTATCCCCTTTCGCCACGGTTCATGGTGTGGCCGAAGTGTAGCAACATCAACGATGCTCTTCTTTACCAGCAGTGCCTTCTGAATGCGTCGGCAGTCCAGAATATTAAACCAGGTGCAACTTGGGATCCAAAAATCATGCCGGTGACAGACAACTATTCTCCAGATCAGGAATTGGCGTCTGCGAAATTAGAAAGCTCACGCGTTGTCCATGAAGCCTCCGATCTTCAACAAGCCCAGGCAGAAACTCAGTGCACCTCTCAAGGGCCCCGGGAGAGATCAGCCTTTTCTCCACCCAAGAGAAGTTTTGCTCAGACATTTACCAACAGCTCCTCACCTCCTAATCAAGAGCATACCTCGAACAGGCACAGTAAGGACAGTGCCAAGCATGCCGTCTCGATGAAATTAAACTCATTCCACTCACTGATCCAGCAGACGCTCGGTGAGAAGTCGGCCCCTGATCTGAAAGCGCCATACTGCAAGGAGCTTTTTGAGGAGGCTGCCAGAAAATACAGAGAGTGTGCACTCAAAGAAAACCAGAGCCTTAGACTAATGGACAGTTATGCAAAAGACTTACTGATATCCAAGCAAGTTGGGACAAAGCTTTCATCCAACGAGTCTTTATCATTTTCTGTTGAGTCTATTCTTAAAAGGCCTTCACCCACACTAAATCGTGCATCTCATTAAATTTTGATGTGTTTGGTCCTTACAATTTTCATTTTTACTCCTGTTGTATATAAATTCTTATCTTTATAAATATATAGCTGTACATCAGTTTGAAAAATGTTTGCTACTTCAAATATAATTTATTGGATTTTGTTTTCATGTAAAAATAAAAAAGCAAAAAATACAAAATGTTAAAAAGTTCTTTGTTAAAAACCAAGACCCTAATTGTATTGTGATTTGGTATATATTTATATGATATATATAATATATATATATATATATATATAATATATATATATAAAACTTATATTTATACTTGAATTGCAAGTTATTTAACCTTTAAAATGCCCAAAGAATTTTCAGTTTTAATGGACTTTGTGATGTAAATGTTTTATATTGTGTAAATAAGTAAGCATGTTTCAGATAGCGTTTGACATAATGAACATATATTTATGTGTTTTATGACTGAAATTGATTTTGAAGAAAATTGTACATTTTAATTTTATGCACAACAATGCAAATATATTATAACAATAAACATAATTTCAATAGGAATGGTGCCTGACCAGTTCTTAATGGTTGTGTTTAATGGAAATATTTATTTTTAATTTCATTGCTGGTATTTCAATGAATAGCGCATTTAGAAAACATTTTGAAAATAACAGCATGGGAATAAGCATTTACAAAAAAATAAAGAACCAGGTTGGTCTTCTTGTGAGCTGGTTGTTTCGCGCCCCCCTTTGGAAACCTTTCTGAAACCCCCAAAGAGGTCCCGTTCCCCAGAGTGAGAACCCCAACGCTTGACAATGCTCTGAAGGTTGTGAATTACCACTGACCAATGGACCATTGAACCTCAATAATTCAGACAGTGTTTGTCACTGCAGACTTTGGGGAGACACTAAACATTCACCACATATCAGCAAAAACGCATTAATAATGCAGTAGGGATGTTCAGTTCAACTTATTTGGTCACAATAATATGGCGGGCTAATTTTTTTCCTCCAAAACACCAAATAAATTTCATCTTGAAGCTTAGATATTTATTTGCCATTGAAATAAATAAATGATTCAAATGCAATACCTAGCATACATCACTCACAGTTAATATATAGAAACTTGAGAATAATAACAAATACATTTAATCATCAACAAGTTTATTTATGATTTTAATGTAATTCTTCAATCTGAAGTCTGAAACCAGATGGGCTATGTGGTTGTCTGGAAGCCATAGGAGGTCAGTCAAGTTCATCCAACAGGGCTTTAATTTGACTGAGATCTGGTTAATGATGAGGTTATTCTGTAGCTTTACCTGCCTGTAATGCTTCATTTATTTTCCAGTGGAGAAAAGTACCAACAAGAATACCCTTGTGATCCAGAATTGTCAAGCTGGGAGTTTACGCCTCATCTCTTTTGGTTTGTGGGCATGTTTTTCTTCAACACACAGTGCGGGAAAACATGTAAGACTTCTTTAATTGTAGATTATTATATTCACCCTATATTTCATGGGATTTATCCTGCTAAATTGAGTTCTCAGTGAAACTTCTCACATGACAATGCAAACAGCTTCTGTATCCCTCACAAGTTATTTATATAAGTATAAGTATTACTTTGTAAAAGGCATTAGTAATTCAAGTGCAAATAATGTAGTCAATAATAATACATTTTTTTCTTTTGCACTCACATTAAAACAAACCAGTGCACATATTTTAATATATCAACAATATCCTCAAGTGTGGAATCTTTCACAAACTGTGAGTTTAAAATGAAATTGACATACATTCTGTTCCATTGGATTATGTCAGTGAATAAGTAATTCAGAGGTTTTGAAGCTTGATATAAAGTGTATGAATCATAAGTATTTCATTTGGGTGGAAAATCTCTTCCACCATTTGTGTTCATGTCACAGTATAGTACTCATGTAAAAACTGTTTGTTTCCTTCTGGGGGTTGTTACCAATGCAGGATATGCCACAGGAAAATGATATTACAGTGGATTTGCAGGTAAGTTTTTTTCTGGTATGTACTTCCCAAAGGGAGACAAGATGATGGATTAGGAGAGGGAAAAGAACAGGAGCGCTTCCATGTAGACCATTGTACTGGTAAGTAACATGCTTGAAAGAAATGAAGGGGGTGATTATACACCCATTTGAGATTAATTGGATAATTGGTGGGTGTCAGGAAGCCAAACCCCCAAATCTCAGTCAAAGTTTGAACAACTTTATTTTGTATGCTTCCGTATTTATTCTCACTAGCTGTATGTCTACCCGAGTTTCTGATAAGTTTTATCTTTATCACAATTGCTACAAAGGCACAAAGTTAAGCCTAAATTAATTGCATAATATAGTTATGAATAATTGCACAGGAGTTACTGTTTGCTTTGTAAGTGAAAGCCTTTCTAATTTCTCTGTTTCACAATGACACTTTTCTAGTTGGGTTTCAAATAGTTTTTAATTAAGTTAGTAGCTGGGAGGTGTAGCTATGCCAACAAGGATGTCATAAAAGAATGTCTAAAACCATTTGTCAAACAGCCTCTCTTTGGGTTATGTTAAATATACAGACACCATTGTTTACTTTGATTTTATTACTTTAGGGGGAAGCAGACACTGATTTGACATGACATACCTTGATGACAAGGTAGATCCATGTAGATGTATCCATTGTCTGGCATCAAGGAACATATTTTACAGTGAGAATCTATACAAAGCCTTTATTTTTAGGATTAAGTATTCTTACTTTTGCTACAGGAAAGCTTTGTGACTTCAAATATGACATGCAGCTCATTTTAAATTTTTAAGCCAAATTCTTTAAAAACACAGATAGTTAATGTCAACAGTTTATTTATCCATGTCAGCAGTAGATCAGTTCGATCTGACTGGACTTGTCAGACTGTTTCTTAAAGGTGGGGAGTAGGTTGGTGTTGATGTACTGGTTATTAATCTTTACATTAACATCAGTTCAGGTTTAAAGTGGGTTTGATAAAGATCAGCTGCTTAAGGCTGTCTAAAAAAAGTCCCACAACCGTTTCCAAAGTGTCAGATTCAGCATGTTTGCAAACTATATTAAATTTCATTGCATACAATTTACTGGTTTCTCCTATTACTCTAAAAGTGTGAACTTATCAGTTCCTACCTGTTGTTGTATGCTCATTAGGAAACCCTAATCTCTTAATGGCTGTACTGAAGTTCTTATTTTCTTGTATTAAAAATCAACAAATATTTGATTGAGAACTTGTAAAATACCACTGTTATGCTCATATATTTTAAAAGGATACTTCTGTTCTCATAGATATATAATAACACAGAAATGGGCATCAATGCTTGATTCACATTAAGGCTGAATAAGTGGAATTTTGTTGTAATTATTGTGTACTTATTTAATGCTAAAACATGTTTTATCCTATGAATTAAAATCTAGTTTTGCTTTTACTTTACTGTAGTTCATAGCTGTGTTATCCACATATAGATGTCACTGCATTTTATTTATCAGGACAGTTCAATGTAGGACAATGTAGTAAATAACGTCTTTTTTGTTATTGTATTGTTTATACCTTATGATTGAGTGTTTAAAGTTATTGATTAAAATTAGTGCCCACTGAGAACCTTAGCAACATTCATTCTGAATGGCATTTAACATATTACAATTAATTAATCATACATGTTTATTTCACAAAAAATAAACATGTTGGTTCAATCTATTCAACCTCAATAAAAGAGAATGGTGTAATTCTTGACCCTCGCTCTTTTCTGAAAATAGATTTCATGTATCAGTTACAAAACGAGAAAACAAACAAACAAACAAACACAAAAAAACATCAGTGGGTATTGTAAAAATCAGTAGGTATTTTCCTCCTTTAAAAAAATAGGAGACTATTATAGACTGCATCCTACTTTAAATTAATTCCGAATATGCTCATATCCGGGAGGTTCAGTTCAGGTTGATGAATGTTAAATCACTTGCAGTGAGGTTAAAAGGTCAAAAGAAGAAAAAAGAAAAAAGAAAAAAAAAAAAAACACGTACTTGGCCATCACTTTTTTTTTTTTTTTTTATTATTTAAAAAATATAAATCTCCAGGATAGTATATCATAAAGTATTTAAAAAAAAAAAAAAAAAGAAAAGAAACTAGTACCGCCATGATAGCATTAAATTGATTTATCGTTTTAGTTTACGTTACCAGTAAGCAGAGTTCGTTTGGTTTGTTTTGTTTGAAGAAGTCAAAGCGCACATTCCTGCACTGCAACTTGTAATATTACAAGGAATATTTTGCAAGGAATCTTGTCAGGCAGCTAGCATTTAATTACCACGTTGTGCTGAGTTGACAGCTGATCTTACTGATAAGTATTCCTGCCAATAACATTTAAACATCCTGATCTGTAGATTAGCTGTTTTACAAACCGTCACTCTCCTCGTCTTCAGTTTCGCTGGTCTGCAGTGAAGCAGAACGTTGCAGGAGAGTGCAGCACCTGTATTGTGCTTCCAGCAATAGCCCTCAATTCTCTAAAATCAGAAGCGTTAAGTTTGCATGGTTTATTGAAATGATATTGCAAACAAGGAAATAACTACCAAATTCCTAGTTCCCATACATTAAATACATGTCTTAAAGGTAATGTCCTTCGGATGCCTTTATGACACCTCAATATAAAATAAGAAACTGAAGCCTAAAAATGTTAAATTTCCTGGTGTTTTCCTACACAAAGCTCAATTATCTATATGTCGAGCTTCATAGCTGGCATGAAATTTCATTGGTCTGTCCAACCTGACTATCCTCAAAATAGGACACTGGGAACATATGTTGTAAATATGCCTGTAATTTTACACTTCTAAAAGATTGGACACTTTTACATTTTGATGCCAACAGCCATTAGACCAGTAGACAGAAAATGTGTTTGGTAATGAATGGGTTAGGATAACAAATGCTACAGTTTTAGAAATGTACATACTCTAATAGACCATACTGAGCCTGTGGGTTGACAGTCTGTCCCACAATACCCTATGCATAGTCAAAAGTGCTTTTTATCATGAAAAGGGAGTTTCACCCTCTACCCTCTTAGCATTCTGAAATGTTAGCATTTTGTGTAACAACTTTATGCTACTGTCAAGAAAGGGTGACAATAGAGTGCGAAAATCCTAACTGCAGCCTTGCTTATGTTATACAGAACAACAACCATCCAGCTAATGAACCAGCATGATATACCATTCAAAAGAAGGGTTCAATTGTACATAATAACCTATATTAACTGGAAAAGTGTTGTCAGTTTTCAAGCTGTGTTTTTGGAATGCTTATTCTGAAGTTTATTAAACTTTATCTTTATCGTCATTTCTCAGTGTGACAAGGATGCTTGTCATGCATTACCACAACAATTGCAGTCTCCATCTCCATGGTAACTTTTTATATTTTCCTTTTCAGGAACTTAGAGCACAGTTGTGCAATTTGACTAAAGCACTACAAACTATGCACTTATGGGTTGTCTCAGAAAAAAATAAACCATGACTGAAAGGGGTAATATCACATATATATATATATATATATATATATATATATGAAAAATGAAGAGTGGTTTTAGCAAATTAAATGGAATTATGGGGAAAAAGGGAGTCGTGACCATGCTGCTTTATAAACAGTTACTTACAATAAAGGTCTTCTTATAACACAGGACCCCTATAGTAACTTTACCTCAGGAGGCCTGCATTGCTTAGAAGTATCAGGTGCTCACAAGTAGGAAAAGCCAAATATGTAGAGAATCTGAATTAGGATTTGGGTTCAACCTCAGCATGGTGGCTTTAAGGAATAAGTAGCTTCAAATTATATTTTACTGTAGTTGTAAAAACATTGCAAATATGATTAAATCAGCAAGAAATCTGCAGAAGCCGCTTGACATCTCCTCCCCTGTCCTTCAGGGACCAGGGCCTGCTGAAAAAGATGGGGTCGTTCTCAGTGAAGGCAGAGAAAACAGTGCCTTGATGACAGGTGAAGGCAGAAAAGAGAGAAGTGGGGATTACATGTCACCTAATGAGACTGAAAAGGAAAACACCAGGATCATCGAGTGTGAAAGTCTTTGTAGGGAGGAATGTCAATCCTGGTGATGTTTTCATATTACAAACCTACACGTTGTGGAGTGTCACCGAAGACACAGAGTAGGCTGATCCATGCCATTCCACATGGAGTGATATGTTGTTATATAAACTTATTGGTACTTACTGAGTGGAAGAATTCTCTTATGTGAGCCTGTACTATCGACAGGGTTTTTATTTTCCTGATTCAGTTACTTGCAACTCTAACTATAACAACTTTATTTAGTGTTCAACTTAAGCTGTTTATAACATGGACTTTTACCACATATTACTTGTGATTATTTTTGTTTATAAGTAATTTGTTTGTGATTATAGTCTTTTTTTTGTCATTAGCTAATAATAATAATAATAATAATAATAATAATAATAATAATAATAATAATAATAATAATAATAATCATTCAAACATACATAATAGATAATAGATAATATGAACTACAAGAAGCCTTTTGACATGCGTTGTCATGTTTTAATGCTAGCAATGGTTGAAAAAAAATTAATCAGATGGTTAGTGAGAACTTATTTGCACAAAGTCTATTCTGCCAGATGAAGATGCTGCACAATTTCTAACTGGAGTATACATTTAATCTCTGTTATACACTGTACATGAACTGGATTACCAGCAACTACTGTAGTTACTTTAACAACCCTGTCAGTAGTTGACAGAAAAAGTTGTCTGAACGTTGTCTGAAAGTTGTCTGGTGTTTCATGACCTTAAGATCCATGACACTGGAGTTCCCAATTTCTATAAATATTCGCTTGATCTCGTTTATGTGCAACAAACTAACAGCTAACTGCTCATATCTTTATACAGCTTGATCTACCACACAACACAACACTGCTGCCTGATAATGTATAATAGGAATCCAGATGGCGCTATGGTTAATACATACCACTGGTAAACCATTCACCTTAGCATTTTATAAACCAGATACACTAGTCAAAGCACACATTGTGGCTGTGGCGCCATACTCGAAAGTGGTATTAACCTAATTCTAGCCAGCCTCTGTTTTATTTATGTATTCATGAATTCATTTATTTTCGGTATTAAGTAGGCTGTTATCACACAAGCCAATGCTGATGATTATAGTTCCTTGTAAAATGTTATCAATATGCAAAAACACTGATGCATAAATGAAGGAAACAAGGAGACCTCCTTCTGTTCTTTTGATGACAGTTTTGTTTGGCCTTCCTGAGCTAAAAGAGCTTCCATACAGTATGATGCAGGTAGAAGCAGGAGTGGCTGTTCAGTTCACAGAGTGACAGTGTAGTCAGATGTTTCTGATGAAGCAATGCACATTCACCCAGAAGTCATATACAGTGAAACATTCCTATTAAGCAAATATGCAAGTAAAGATGCAGCCAACAATTTATACTTGCTGATATTGTATGGCACACAATTGGATCACTGGCTCTGAAAAGCCAGGCTTGGAAACAGAACTTTGTTTAACTTACTGTGGTACCAGATATTTTCTAAAATCAAAAAACAACTGACCTACATAGCGAACAGCAGTACAGATAAGATTTAAGGAGTGATGTCAGTAGCTATACTACTTAATACCAATTGTGGCTACAGAGGAGATTCAACCGCTTCATACTTGTATTCAGCCGCCTTGAAGGAGAGTCTAGGGTGACCTTGCTTTGTCATTACACAGTATATTTAAAGTTAACACGCACAGCACTAAATGTGTATTTAGTCAATAAGCTTGTATTATTGTTCGTGTTTATTCATACACATTGATTGTTTCTTGCACAATTAAAGTTACGAAACCAATTGTGCTCCATGATTTGTTGATAATTCAGATTCAGATTTCATGTTTTCAGCTTAAAAAGAAAGGTTAACTATTTGACCACATCTACTGCATATACATAATGGTGTTGAAGAACTGACTTTTGGTTTATTGGCAACTTATTATTTTTTTAAATAACATTTTATATAATGTATGAATATTTAAAATATTTACAAATAAAAAGGGCAAAGGGCTCACATAATTTCATATTGGCACAAATCTACAAGGGAATACTTCTGATATCCTATTATCTATGACAATGTAAGATCTCATCATGCAGCAGCATTAATATCTTTCCACATGTGCTGTATCTAGTTAACTGTCTCAAGGATGTTAGGACTATGTTAGTACCTTGAATCCTAGCATGGTATTTTAGGGTTTTATGCCCTTTCCAAATGCGTAGCAGTGGTGTGTTTTGTGATCAGATACATGGCAGTTCTTGCTCTGGGCCTGCTTTACTTGGCAAAGCAATGGCCCTTTCATTCCCCTTGAATACATAGTTACAACAAAGGACTCCACGTCCATCTTGGATTACCACTTACTACACATAATGCAGCACCCCTACCAAGTAGATGTTGGTTTTCCCTGATCTTAACCAGATGGAACCTCTGTGGAGGTAAGATAACTTCCACTTGAGGACTCTTCTAACGTGAAAACCATCACTAGCAAACAGTGCTACTGGATGAGTGAAAAAAGGACAGTCTCTATTCAAGGGCAGTAATTGCAAGGTACAGATATATGATCTTGTCCACTGTACTTGCGAGTGCTATTACAGACCTGCCATATTTCCCTTTGTGTGCATTATCATTTTTACAGCTCTTGTTACCCTGTGCCACATGATCAGCAAATGTCAACATAGCTCAATTACTATCAACATAGAGCCTTTTGCACTCTGTTGCACCCTGTGTGAGCTAGCGTATTATTGCATTCCTTAATGATTTTGAAAGGTGAATTCATAATTTTGTACCCTACAGCATGTTGTGCACCAGACTCCTTCAGAAAGTGATCGATCTGGAGAAGTTCAATGGACGACTAAAAGGATTTAACAAATGAGGGAAAAGGACAACATGTACTAATCTGTATAAAGCCGTGCTGTGTGCATGCGCCATGATGGAGTTGTAAATGCCTTGGAACACTTTGTCTGAGCAGTTATCTTATAAACGATTCTGCTTATGTAACTGTAGAAAGCTGGGCCCAGTTTGTTCTAGTAACAGTTACTCAAGCAATTTAACCATAAACTGTTTGCTGTTGCAATCACAGAGGGCATGTTTGTTGATGGCTGCTTTGTGACTGTTTTAAAAACGTTCTTATGTTTACATCATTATATATCTGAGGGTCACTTTGTTGTGGGAGGACTGAAAAATGTGACATTGTGTGAAAAACAGAAAAAAGCAGGAGGTTGTCAGTTATAGTAGAACAGTTAAACTGTTCTAGTAAAAACACACTACTTCAATGAGGCAGCCATGCAGCAGCAAATATTGCTGTCATTATTAAGTGGATTAGTAGGATGTTTTGAATTTAGAAACTTCAGTTCATAGTTTTTTTTTGTTGGTAAAACTGTGAAATAACAATGATAATAACATTGTTTGTCTAAGCCATCCCCCAACTGAAAAAAAATAGGTCAATGATTTTCAAAAGGGGTATTTTTTCAACTTTCTGACACTTTCTCACCATTTGTAGTTACACAGCTGTTCTTTTACATAATTTTCTAAATCAAATATTGTTTAGAAAACATTAACCACAAATGGAAAAAACACCAGAATTATAAAATTATAGAATACATTATTAATAGATGCTCATGGACCCCTACATACAGTACATATCAACAGTATACCCTGTCTTGTTTTGTGTTTACTTAAAAATAAGAGAAACTAAGAACTATTATTAATATTAAGATAGCTCATTCAACAATATAATACTCAGTAAAATGAATCAGATGGCTTTTAGAGGCTTTGTAAAACTCCAGCAGATGTATAAAATATTTCAAAGCCCAACGGGAGTTCTGTATCTTTTAAGGTGTATCATTCACCAATAAATATTTTGATTTGTGAACTGTGAATAATTTATCTTCTGAAAGCTCCAGCATGAAAAAAAAAAAAAGACTTTCGTGCGATGACCTGTCACTTTGCATGAGATATAATTTAGGAGAAATACTTACCTCAAAAATATGAAGAAGGCTATCACTAAACTAATCCATACCATATCTGAAAACCAGGAAGAGAAAAAAAGCATGGAACAGACATTATTCATTGTCTACAGGTGGTATTTCTACTGACGGTTTACTAGCAAGTGGTACCATGCTGTTTGAGGACATTTGTACAATAGATTAGCTCACACCACATGAGCTTATCCTCATTCCAGTTGTTTTAAAATCTCTACAGGTTACCTGATATTTGGATGTCTGGCAGTGAAGCATTATCTCACAAAAAAAGCCATGACAAACTTATTTAGCATGTTAGCCATACACTGCAACCAGTAGTAGGTGAAGTTACAAAGAGTATTGATTCATCCTGCAAGTGTGTTTGTTCTTTATGCGCTTGGCTTGCTTGGTTTATTTACTTTTAAATTCAATTTGACCAGTTTTCTACTTCATTTTTAGAGTGTCCATTTACACTCCCTCACCACAGCAATTCCCCACACAGCTCAGGAGAACTGCAGGCCAGTGGGTGTCCTCGGATCACACAATCAAGCCAATTTCCTCTTTGTGAAATATCCAGTGAAGACTGGCAACTTTGCAGCCAAAACACAAACCTGTGCTCTCCTGACTGCACACCATGCTGCAATGCCTTTACCAGGTGAGACCGTTGGGGGCCCCTTGAGTGTTTAATTTTGATAACATAACACACTTTTTTTCTGTAAAAGTTACTGCATACACCTTCATTTCATTAAGTTGCCTTCAAATGTGACAGGAATAACAACTTCCTGTATTGGTGTGCTGTACGTTGCTTATTGTAAATTGTCAGGGAGATTACCCCTTTATTGTTCACAGTCGAGTGTATGGATAGTGCTGTTGTCAGGCTTGCTTGGTTTAGGAATACTATCATATTAATAATTGGAAGGGTTCTTCTGCTAAATTAGTCCATGTGAGCAAGTATGGGGACGGCAGGCAGTGAATGGGTTGCAATACTGTCTGTCAATTGTAGAGGGAGGCATATAAATACTGCAGAGCAGCCTGAGCAGAGGAGAGCAAGCTACCAAATCACCTCACAATAAATGCTGGTGGCCAATAAAAGAACAATTCGGCCGCGCCTGTCTGTTGTGTCCCGGATCTCATAGATTCACTGCAGCCGTTATGGATTCAGTCCCCTGTCAGTTAGATGAAATGACACTGAAGTTCAGAAACGTGAATGCAGATGAGCCCGATCTTTTGCACAGTGGTTAAAACGTTTGGTGGCGGTGTGCGGAGTCGTCAGTTCGCGCCCAGCCCCTGCCCTGATACACAATAAGGGGCTCTTATATTTTATTCACATGCTTCTGTTCAACTATTGTGGAATACATAATTGTTAATCTTGACATTAGGGAGTATTTCTAATCCAGCACATTCGTAGCCAGACTGAATAAACACAAAAATCAATATGTGCAAGACAATAGCAACCCATTACTCCAAACACTCAACAACTGAGGCAACAACTAACAATGGAAGAGAATGTAGCCTTACATTTGTGTATATGTGTGTGGTGGGTTGCCCCTGCTCCTGTGTGTATTTTGTGTGTTATATTTAAAGCAATTACATTCTTAGCAGCATGATTTATCAAGTGCCGTGATCGAATTGAAGGCCTCAAGAGAGGATTGAAATTGTAACTATATTATCTCAAAGGTTGACACTTTTTTCTGTTGGGTTTCTGTTTTGCAAATAGTGTGCATAGTCAAAAACATTCCTGTACAAAGGAATTCATTTAAATTGTGTTGTGCTCTATTAAAATATTTTCAAAGAATGCGGCCTCTAAGGTCTGAACCTGAAAGCATGCAAATTCTAGTTTAAGTATCTGTCAGTCTAGTTCAAAGTTTTCATTTTATGCAATATTATAATGATATGCCAATGGTATATCATCTCTTAAGTAAGAATTTCAACTTTAGTTTACTCTTCAATAATCAATAGCATGTACTATAGGTCCACTGGAGTCCTTAGTGACTGTGTTTGCAGTTAGTGTGGTCCATCTGTAGCTGCAGTTTTAGATAACATGCCTCTCAATATGTTCATAGGCTCTTTTGACCTTGGCTTGGCAACTGTGTTTTTTTTTTTTTTTTTTTTTTTTTTTAGCGCAGCTGTCCAGATGGAAATGGTCTTTGACATTTTGTCATGTGGATTTTATTATGGACCTCATAAAACTGATGCTAGCTAGTCTTCTTCTACTATAAGGTCTCTCTCAAACTTGTCACAGACCTCCCACTTCTGACCATGTATGTAGGGGCATTTAATGCAATTTATGTGTGCTTCCATGTGCCAGAAAACTTGACTTTACAGGAGAGCTGCAAGAGGAAGTAAACCCCAATAATTCTGGGTGAGGTGCCATCTTTACAGAGGCATTTGTTACGGAATTTTAATTTTCCCAACTTTCCCATACATGTTGACCAGTGTGGTCACTCAAGGCAACAAGCGGGCACCACAACTATCTCTCTTGTTGCCGTCAACAAAAATTGATTGCGTGACCAGGTCTTAAAAATGCCTCAAATTATTCTAAAACAAAAATGATAATACAGTTAAAAATAAAATAAGCTTTCACTAAAGTGATAAAATGAATAAAAGAAAAATAAAAAAATAAGTTTTTTTTTTTCTGAGCAGGTGAGTATTTGAAGGGTCCAATAATAATAATAATAATAATAATAATAATAATAATAATAGAATAATAATAATAATATCACATATAAGCCTCTTACTAGAGCACCAATGGCTTAAATTTAATTTTAAAGATATACTTTAATTTTATGTTACCCCTAAAACTGACAACCCATATAATTATTTTTATCTAATTTATCTCCACGTATATATATATATATATATATATCGATATATATATATAATATATATATATATATATATATATATGGCTTTGTAAAACATAATGGCTTGCAAAAAATCTAATTTAATTGGTATATTTTGTAAGTCAGCTATTTAGTTGTAGGGCACATTCTTCTGCTCTTCTAAGTGGTGCCATTTTGAGTCAGCTGTTACATATGTAATGTTGTATTGCATTTAAATAGAAAAGGCTGTTTCCATATTCTACAAAAATGACAATAATCAAAATGTAATATTGTAATTTGAAGAGGGCTACACATGTATGTGTTACTCTATACATACAGTAATACAGCACTGGCAGAGCTCAAGCTTTATGGTGTTTGCATTTAAACCTATTCCAATTTTTACCTTTTCATCTCTATTTGAGATTTTTACATAAATACTGCAGAAGCAGGATTTCCTCCATTGAATACCCGAGTCAAAAACTAACCCTAAGCATTCTTCGTAGAGAGGTTGTGGAAACTCTAATGGAAGGGAATGTCTGTAATAAAGCGATGAAACCCTCAGTAGCAGGTGTAAATCCATCCTGCATAAATCCCTGTGTTGTGGTTACAGAGTTCCATAACTGCTTGTATCACAGAACTCTGCCTGTTATACTCTTCCCTTTAACCTCGGTGATCAGCCACAGTCAGTCTATGAGATTCAGGTCACGGAACCAGAGTAACAGGAATGAGGCTGGGCATGAACCAGGGACCATGCACACCGCAAGCAAGGGGCTTAACCACTATGCAAAAGAGTCAGGCTGATCTGCACATGTGGGTATAGAGCGTTTAAATCTTATCTTACTGACAGGGGTAGAGTGATTAAAAGAGTCAAAACCAAACTTTTAAATTTATTTTTCTTATTTCTTATTAGCATTCCTGCATTATATACCTAGTTCTTCTTGTCTTGTGTTGAGACCTTTTTATTCTTTTTCCTTATTTTTTTATACATCATTTTTTAAAAATGTTTTATTAGTGTGCCAAGTTATTTTACCTCTGATTTCCTCACCAATATAAAACGTTTGATTATTTTCCCCCTCAACAAATACAGTAAATACCAACTAAAAGTTTGAAAACACTAGGTAGCACAAAGTGAGTAAGAATCAAGTTTATTTAACACAAATACACACTGTTCTGCTTACATTTGCTCAGGTCAAAATGGACATGGCACTAAACCCAGCAGAGCTCCCCTGTGGATAAGTTCTTTGTAGTCTGTTACCAAGATTATCAAAGGCCTTGTTTTATTTTAAGTTTAAAGTTATTTTTTTCCTATCCTCGAATTGGCTGAACGTGTCAATGGGAGAGTTGTGGTTCGTTTTTTTTAAATACACGATTGATTCAGACTCCCTGAATTTCCTTTAGTAAAATGTTTATTTTTCAAACGCATGGTCACTCAACATAGTGATGTGTGCATATATGCAGGAACCTCAAGTATATATTTTTATATTTAAGTACCTCATAAAATATTTGCTCTGTAGAAATTTATCAAGAAAGCCTTTGAAAATCAGCAGGGGGTCCAACATGTGCTATTCAGCTGCCACAGACTGCATAGCACTGGGCTACATTTAAGAGGGAAAGCTGTACAAAGTACAGTAATGGACTGAAAGATTTATGTTCTGCACACAATATATGATTCTCTAAGGCACCTTTCTTGAAGGGTGATTATTAGGCTGACATAAGGGAATATTTTATATTAAACGCTTAAAATTATATATATTTATGGTAATAATCACCCTGATGTTTTTTCATGTTGAACAACTTAACAAACCCTAGGAAACATTGGTAACCCCTTCATGAACCCACTGTTGTAGTTAAATACAATATTATTATACAGTACTACTTCCAGGACATGTGTTTACTCTTTCAGCCAAACGTGTTGTCACTTACATCATTACTGTAAGCCAGCCTGGTCAGCTTTTCAGAATGTGGATCTTATTAACCAAGGTAAATGCCTCTAGAAACTAGCCAATTGGTAGTTTTATTTGTAACAACCATCTTTTTTTACCAGAGCTTTTATTTTCAGATGTGTGGGGTACTTCACCTGTGCATGGTGGCATTTTGCTGATGACAACGTTGTTGACGTTGCCCTTTTCCTAACAAATAGACACTTATTTCTTTCTTTCTGAGGCCTGTAGAATTTAATTTTAGTCACTGTGGACTGTATATCAAAATTATTACATCTCTGGGGCTTGTTACACAACAGCTTCGTATACTCATGTTTTCATATGCAAAATTAAACTGTCTGGGTCATCTGTAGGCCTACTATTTTTGGTTTTTAATTTTTTTTTTTTAATCCTAATTACTCAAATAATTATCTCCTGTCCCATCCAGAAATAAAGGTGTGAAATCTATCATCACCTTCCTGTCTGACAAACAGGTAAATACATGTAAGAGCAAGAGCACAAAACATTTTTATAAAAAATGTAATTAAAAAAAAAATTTCAATATTACAAAGTGTGTCTAAAGAGAAATGTTCTTTCTAATGTCCAGAAATGTATATTTTTAGATTCAATCTTTGCCTGATCAGTGGCAGAGCTGCTCAACAGAGAAGAACTACAGTAAAGAGTGGGATGCAATGACATGTGGAAGGAGATACCGGCACGTTTGAAGTTTTAAAAGCTTCTGCCTGAAAGATTTAATGTTGAATGGGGGAACTGCAGACGACACATGTGCAGGACACTTTATAAATTGAAATACAATTTTCAAAGGAAATAATAAAACTTTGTGAACCCCTCCCACCCTGCTGATGGTTTCTTTCAAATGGAATACGGTATAGGCATTCTTTTAATATTACGCCCTATCCTTTTTTAAACTTTCAACCTTTAACAAAGCTTTCAAATTGAACCACAGCTCCAATTGAAATATTCTAGATCTGTACCACTGAGACCTCTCTCATAGGACTGAGAATATATGGAAATAATTCTGAGACAAAATGAGATATTTCTTATGGCCATCATTGTTCCTAAGATAAAAAATTAACATCAAACCCAAGGTACAGTATTACTGTACATAAGCCATTTGGGATTTCCTATGTATGTAAAAAGATATTTAACTAAGGGTTTACAATATTTAAATTGCCCAAGTCTTTTTAAAAACCTTCTGTATCCTATCTGGCACTGTCATTTCAGATAGGACAATCTTGCATTAAATAACCACCTTTATTAAAATACAAAGTCTTATATGTATCAATAACATTGACCCAACAATGGGTGAAGATAACAAAAGTAGAGTTCGGAACATCCTGGTGCCGTCTGCTAAAAAAACAAACAATAACATAATAACTCTATGTGGCGTCTTCATCCCAGTGAACAGAAAATATTAGGCAGAGGTGTATTGTGTATGCCCTCCCCCCCGATGAGCCTGGGAGTGAGGTGATGGTGATTGGGGAGAAGGTGGGAATTTGAAAGCACGGCAAGACTGAGTTTGCAAAATAGGTTTATATACCTATAGGTTAATGGGAACTTGCTGGTAATTGTTTTATAGATTAACCAATGAATGTACTATAGATTTCCTGCCTGAAAACTTTGCAAGCTTTATACTGATGTAACATTTGTATTACATTTGTAAAACTGTGTGTATCTAAAATGAGAGTGCTTTAATAGATTTAACTTATATACTTCTGGTCTAATCTAGTCTCATTTAACACCTACATCCTTTATCCTTTTGGTTAATTCCAATTTATTCAGATGCTGACTGATGATCTAACACTGAAGTATACCCGGAGCACACCTGCAACTACTCTCTTGCACTTCCTGTATTTCCAGCTGTCAGTGTCTGGGTATGTTGGCAGGAAATGGAAAGTGTAACCCATTAACATTTATGAGTTTATTTATTGTATTTTTTATAGAGAGTTGCAAGCACCTTGTTCACAGGGACACCCTGTCAGCAAACGTGCTGCAACAACTGGATGCATGAAATATAATCACAATAATAGACAGGGCAAAACTCTCCAAAATGCTTTTAGCAGAGCTTGCTATTAGCTTATAAAAAGTTCTTGGCTGAAAACCAGACAAATGCGTTTTGGTGTTCATTTTGACACGTATCTGGCTATACGTGTCTCTGAAATTATTATATATGGCACTGTAACATACAGCACAGTAGCTTCTTAATGACATTGACATATTAAACTTCTTTAGCATGGATCCAAGTACTAGCTGTTCTGTGCCAGCTCCTCTTTTTTATGGTAAGCATATTGGTATCAACTCATTCTTCTGTGCGAACTTTAACACCAGCAGCTGTATTCAGCGTGACAAGAAACATGTTGCTGGTGATGAGTGCAACTAGTGGGAGAAGGCCAGGGCTCCTCCCTCTGGTCAGGCACATACTGTCCATGGACACCTCCTGAGCCCAGCAGGGCGCTGACAGTGAAATAATCCCAAAGCCACTGTGACGTGTTATTCAGAACCTGGGAAGAGGCTAATTGTTACCAGACTTTCCCGCCTCTTTTGGGTGAGTGATGGGCCAATGGCGTGTGACATGTTTGGCCATCTCTCTGCACTGTCCAGGCTGCCATACAGAGCTACGTAATGTCTAGAGTGGGGGGAACACTCTTCATGCAGATGCTGTTTTGTGGACGGTACAGATGGTAGAACGAAACCTTGTAAAATAACTCACTGTGAATCCTTATAAGATGACAAATAGCTGTTAAAAAGTTAATGTAAAAAGCATCAGAAATATAGGGCTAATGTGGTTCTCTGTGAGAGAATGTACTTGTATTTCTGTGTGTGTGTGTATATCTATCCATACAGTTTTGAAAAAGGAAAACTGCTGTGTACCAAAAGGAGCAAAATCAAAAAGAAAAATGTAATGCAGGTGCATACAAATGTGAATAACTGATTAAAAAAAAAAATGATATCAGGACATTCCAACTTATATATATATATATATATATATATATATATATATATATATATATATATATATATATATATATATATATATATATATATATATATATATATATATATATATAACACACAGGATCGCACGGGTTCTTTTCCCTTCAAAGTAACGACCCAACACACAGGATTGAAAGGAACAGCGCTCATGCGCACTTTTAATAAACAAAAATGAAATAAACAAAAGCAAACACCTAGCTCCTATTTGGAGCACTAACTAAACATTCACCAGGAACCTACTCTAATAAAACCGGACAGCTAAGCTGTTTACCGACTGACACAAAAACATCAGATTAAACACCAAAAAGACTTTCACAGGACTTTTTACATAACGGTTGAAAACACCATCAACCGGGCCCTCCACACAGCAGCAGCCTTGAGCAGACTGACTGCTTTCCTTTTATATCCTGCACCTGGCTCTAATTTTTAATAACTGCCAGGTGCAGGTGATAATTAAACAATTAAACAAAACAATTACCTTGGCAGGGAGGCTTTAACTTTGTAAATCTGTCCCTGTCATAAACAAACCATTTTTCGGTTTGCAGGCCCTCTGTCCTGCCACATCCTAATATATATATATATATATATATATATATATATATATATATATATATATATATATATATATATATATATATAGTCCTATGTACATGACAATCTTTATCTTTGATCAATATTAATCAGAACATCAGAACATAGTACATAGTTCCTTACATATGCACCTGCCTAGCCTGTGGGAACCACTGCTATTTTCCACTTTTTTTTGTTAAAACTGATTGCTCAATGCATTCTCAGAGGTATGAGGAGAATGCACACTACACTACCATGGATCTTTGTTATTCAGCCCTTATGCTTTATGAGGCTTATTGTTTGTGAATATATATATATATATATATATATATATATATATATATATATATATATATATATATATATATATATATATATGAATATATATATCTATATATATATACATCCAATATATATTTCTAAATGTAGAAATAGTGATATTATAAGGCTGGGTGCATTACGCATGCAAAACTTTTTATCAATAAATTATTGCTCCGTTTTGCTCATTTATTACATCATAAACTAATATTCACTCCAACAGACAAAGAACATACTTTCTATAAAACACAACCAGTTCTAAATTTATATATATATATATATATATATATATATATATATATATATATATATATATATATATATATTCAAAATGTTCCAGTTGTCCTTGTAGGTCAACACTTGTGAAGTTAAAACCCATCGCCTATAATACCTCATGTAATGATACTTTCCATAAAGTAAGTAGAATTACACTTTAAATTGTATACTGTCATATAACCTTACAACCTATAAGCATCTCATATCCACAGAAGCCTCAAGATGAAACCCCTTTCCATAAGAATGCGATGTAAAGGAGAACATCTTGTGTCTTGTATGGACCTGACATCACTGGAAACACGAGTCTGAACGTGATATTCTGTCACCCAGATAAATCATTTAAAACCAAAACAAAGTAGAAATGATTCCACTTTTTTTCATTATGACTTAAAATAAGCCATAACTTCAATAAGAAAGTCAACTAAACAAATGCTTTGACAAATACCTCCATCAGTGTAACCAGTATTTGCTAAATATGTCTTAAGGTTTTACCTACATTTCATCTGATGTTGGATAAAACTATATTCAGATAATATTCTATGTAGCTATATCTAACAAACTACTATAGCCTTCAGTTTGCTAAATATCTGAGTTTAGATAATAGGATCATTCATGGGTTTCTCTTGACAAAGCCATAATTTTTTACATGTCGTAAATCTTAGTTTGCTTTTCAAGTACGTTGGTTTATTGGCTATATGTTTCAGTGAAAGTGTATAAAATGTAACAGGTCTATAACAGTCTCCAATCACATGTAACTAATTGATAAACCTATCTGAGAATATGTTTAAATGGTATTATTAAGGTGTATGGCTTTCGAGCACTTAATAGAGGGCTGTTACCATGTGTGGAACAAAGGAAAATCCTTTCTGCCATGGTTTTCACAAACGGTCAATTAATTATAAATCTACAAAGTTTTTTAAATGTTCTGGGTGGTTTACTGAACATGTATATCCACACCTAAAAAAAGCTGTTTACACATTTGTTCATTAAAAAAGAATGTGCTACAATTTGCTTTGCAATCACTAAACAGCAAACAGCAGGTGAAAGTGTGAAAGTCATAGAGCGCTTGTCCAATAGTCATTGAATCTTTTCTAAATGGGTCTCTGGGTCCTATGCAGCACATCCATATTGTATACTTGGGATGAATTGCTAAGCATGTTGTTTTATTAGTGCTGGGCCTGCATGTCCCTCTGCTTAAGGTATTGATCCAGAGCTGCTCTGAAGAGGTCACCCGACTCTTAGAATATATCTCCTCTGGTTTATTTGTCCTTTTGGTGTGGTATCTCCTGGTGGGTAATGGCTGTTAAACTGATAAGGTCTCAGTGGGAGTAGATAGATGCCCTCCTCACACAGTTAGGGTCCTTCCTTGATATGCATTACCTTGCAGGCTTCAGGTCCCCTGCTTGCAGTAGCACTGTGAGAGGAAGGGTGCATAGGGGCTGATCTAGCAACAACAGTAAACAACATAAACACACACACAGCAGTTTCAGAAATTGCAGGTTTTAGTTCTATCCAGATAAACTCAATTCTTGAAATATAATGGAATGTGTTGCATTACATTTGGTTTAAATAAATGCATTAATGATATTTAAAGGAACACATATAATATAATATTAGGTATTTTGTATATGTCAATGGGGTATATGAATGCAAATCTACACTCCAAAGAGAGAAAATATAACTATTTTAATACCAGAAAGAAGAATGCAATTTAACATCGGCAAAGATTAACAACTATTCAGTACCAGTGATTAATAAGGTAATTTCCTGTAATTTCTTTCTGTTTCCTCAGTATTAACAATTTATATTGATACAGCAACAGTTAAGTTTGAAAATGAAATAAATAAATAAATAAATAGATAAATTCAGATATATTTTCTAAACGTAGGAATATTGATATTATAACCAATAACCCCTCCCATAGTCACCACAAATAGATAATCCAAATAAAATAGACTTTCTATAAATGTATGAATTCTAAAACTTAACAAAACTTTCAAAATGTCCCAGTAGTCTTTGTGCTGTAGATCAACACTGTAAAGTCAAAAAAAAAAAACACACCTCATGCAATACCTGATGTAAAGATACTTTCTGTAAAGTAAGTAGATTTAAATTTTAAATTGTACATAGCCAGATTTCCCCAGCAATAAACGTTTATGTTGATACAGTTAAGGTAAGGGATGAAGAAACATACACTATGTTTTCAGATGAATACGTTTTGCAGCAATAGCAAAATAGCACACTGCTAGTACAGATTCTGGACCCTTACATAACTCATCACATGACTTCATTAGTCAAGGTATGGGCTGTATAGCAAACCCAAAGCGTTCAGCCACTGCCATCTATGAACAATGACCACAGCTTTGTAAATACTTGGGAGAACTGTATGGTGGAAGGTCCTTTGGGAATAGGAGCTCTGTGCTTATGTTAAAAAACTGAAATAATATACAATTGTTTGATGATATCTCATAAGAATTGTAATTACTAGTAATTGTCAGCCATTTACAAGTTAATATATCGTGCGTAGGGTATCTAATATTTTATCAATAATGTTATCTGGTGCATTTTGGGTTCTGTCTGTTCAAACCGTGGAACATGATGTTTCTAAAAAAGAAGAGACACTCAGCACTCTGCTGTTGTTTATTTCACTTTCAAAAGAAGTAAAACCAAAGTTCCAACACAGAACCTCAAATATGATGTTACAGTAGTTTCCATGCAAAGTCGTATTTTAAAAGAACACCTCAAAGTCTATAAAAACTTCAATCTGGGCTGGTCAATGCACAATCTGGAATCTAGATCTGATATACTGAATACGTCTCCCTATTAATCTCTACTGGAGTTTAAGCATTTCTTTGTAGAAGACATTTTAAATATCCTCCCTTTTCCATGAAACAATTCACAAGCAACATTTTTTTTCTGGTAACTAATAAGATGTATGGTGATGTGATATAACCAACTAAACTTGTTGTTGCATACATTAGCCTTTAAGACTTAAAATAAATCAATGGAGGGGATTTAATTTTTTCTGCTGTCCCACATGTGCTCAATATATCACTTAAACTGCATCACCTTATCCCTTTGTTTATCATCTCCTTGGATAACCATGTGGAATCCTCATCTTCTCCCCTCCTTGTCTATAGTATTTCCAAAAGTATTTTACAAGCTTAGAGTAACAGAGTTTAATGCTTTGCAGCAGCTGAGCTGGTAGCACACATGATATCTTAAATGTAACAATCAAAGAAGCATGCAAGTTTGGTATTTCCGCTGGCTTGCAGATGTGCAGAAAACCCTGGTCCAAGCGCCAGTTTTGGACAAAATAACTTTCAAACAAAATAACATCTTAATGCCATGTGCCATTATGTTTGAATGGTTTTAGATGCAATCAAATTGTGCATATGTATCACCTTTATCAAATTATTTATATAAATTTAATAATAAAATGTAATTTATTATTTTTAAACTGTTGTTGATTAGCTCTATAATTGTAGAATTAGCTGACATAAGTTTGTAGATTCATCTGACAAAGAGAAGGAGAAGTGATACCTTTTATTGGACTCACTAAATAATAATTACTCACAAGCTTTCAAGACCTCAAAGGTCTCTTCTTCAGGTGAAAGTAGGAAAGAGTAGCTTATACTGAAAAAAATCCTTATCCAGCTGCACTGGAATGTAGACAGATTCCGTTTCCACAATAGAACTGTTACTCTTGTTTGCACAGAATACGTCACTTAAGTCTACAACGTAAAATCTTCTCAAATGTGCTTTTTGAAAATCCAGTGACAAAAAAGGATGTATTTCATTTGTAAAATATGTATTTACCCTATCAAATTTAAGCTGTTTGAGAGAGGCTCGGGTGAGGGGGTGGGGGTGGACACATTTGCAAGTGCAGGTCTAATTCCACAGACAACTAACAATTTGATTTAATATTTTATTACAAGAATAACATTTCTTACGCTAATGATTTCAAAACAAGTTTTAATTTCGAGCTCTAAATGAACTGAAAGAGCTCAGAGCTGTGAGGGAACAATACAATTGTCTCTTGCTGACATTGTCTGTGTAATTATTTTTATTTTTATAAAGTGACATAACAAAATGTATTTTAAAACTGCTTCTAAAAATGGGATTGCCTATATGGGAAGGTTTACTCTTCTGTATTTTTTACTACAGTGCTTCAGGGTTGCTGGCCTACATTTGAACCTTGAGTTCTATACCCTTTCATGTTCTGTGTGTGACATTGTGAAATCACATTACATGCTGTATACCATGACATGTGGCATAACCACCAGCAGTGTGTGAAAAAAAGTCCCAGTCTCATTATGAGGTGAAACTGTAGTTAAACTCCCTCAAAATGACTTGCTTTTAATAAAAATGCCCTGTTTTTACTCCTGCTGACACTTCTTGTTGTTTTCAAAGCTGTAGTTTGAATGAGTTATAAGCACAGTTGCAAAGTGGTGGCAGAGAGACTGTTTACCTTTTTCACAAATGTACTGTATTGCATTATATCATTTTTAGATCAACAAAACATGGGGTCAAGAAGAGCTGCTTCCTTGTAGTGACCCCTGGGCAATGTCTCTGATGGCAAAAAGCTCTTCAAATTGAACTTACCATGCAATGCTTAAGCAGAGCAATGTTGGGCTTGGTTAGTACTTGGATGGGAGACCACCTGGGAATACTGAGTGCTGTAGACGACGTACAATTCGATATCTATATATATATATATATAATATATATATATATATATATATATATATTTTTTGACTATTATAAATATAAACAAACTGTAACTATAGTATTGGGATTTTTTTTTAAAAGCTATAAAAAACAGTATCCACCTCCTTATTTTTGCCATTATCATTGGAAATAGGAATAATATATTGTGAAAGGGTAGTGTAGCAGGCAGGAGGGAGACTCAGAGGTAGGAAGCTAATGCTTAAAGTGCTATTATGCACCTTTAATAACCAAAAATCACACAGGAACAAAAGAACAGTTTAAACAAAACAATACAAAACTAAATACAGTTCTCTGTTTCCCAGTAATAATTGTTAATATCACATTTCCCTTTTTCTTGTATTAATCCAGTACATCTAAAAAGCTTTTAAACTACAAGAGGATTTTAACATAAGAGTCGGTGACTAAAATGTATTTAGTTAGTATTTCCGCTGAATAGTCATTGAAAATGTTCAGTTTTTGCTGCATTAAACAAGAACACTTTGAGCCAAGTGAATGAATAAAGGTCAGATAACTCGTTCTGATATGGAGTGTTAATGGAACAGGGAAAAAGGATTTAACTTTATGTCTTACATGCAAATACTTTGTCTGTCTCCCATAGTCTTGTGTTACGAGATGGAGTATAAGCACGATTCTCAAATTTCCAAAGCAAACCCCCACCCCCCCCACACCACTTTCCCAGCTTGTTTGACTGATGAAAATGTGACATCAGCCATGGTGTTGCACCGAAGCGTCTCAAGAAAGGGTGGATTATATACATTGTATTCATGTAAGACACACATACTTAACCGAAAATAGTCTTGTTTCATTTTTGGGGTGTGAACTTCAGACTCCATATGTACAATATTTTATGGACAAAAATGTAACGGTAAGCATTTAGATATGCAAAGTTTTGATATGACTAATATGCCTCTTTCACGGTTTGAAAACTCAACTCTACAATTCGGAGCCATACCATATAATTCCAGGTAACTGCTCCTACCCAGAAATTAACATTAACAACAGGGGATGATACCAGATGTTATGCTCCTTACTCCAATGTAAGATTGCACTAATTTAGTAATACATATGTATTTTACAACTGGAATTTCAAGAAAGTTACATTACTAACCCATTTCCAAAGCCATTTCCTAAGTTTTAAAAATCACCTCTCATCTCTTACTGTTGATAGGTGGGTTGTGGTTTCATATTATTTTTCCCACCAAAGTTAACAAACAATATTGAACTCAGTCTTTCATAACCAAACAAAGCATAAACACCTTTTTCATGCACCACTTACACTTATAATAGATGCAGGTTTTTCATGTTTTTCAAATTTTGTTGAGTCTGCTAAAGAGATATCACCTCTGTGGAAGGTTACAAAAAATATTCTAGACTTGAATTAAATTTGCATACAAATCTGATTTCATCTGATTCCATAGATGATTGCTATTTAGATATTTATCAATACTTTTCTTTGCTGTATAAAAGCCAGTTCCACACTCAGCTGATTTTCTTGACACTCTATAGTCTTCATATCAGCCAACACAATTGTCTGGTGTAGACATACTGTGCCAAGTGTCAACACTGTCTGCCAAGAGTTTAATTTCGACCATTTTTCTACCATCATCATCCCTTTAACTCCCCCTTCTCTGCCTATTACGGATTGGTCTCAGTACTCTCAGTGGGGAAGAGGCCCAATAGTGTATCCACAAACCAGCGTATTTACTAATATGTTCATTAAAACTATGTTCTACTAAATATTGGGACATTTGTCTTGATCTGCTGAAGTGTTGATAGTTGACCATGAAAAAAACTTGATGTAACATTGTTAATTGTAATATAAATATCTTGGATAGAACTGAAAACATTATTGAATTGTGTCATAGATAGAAAAAAAAAAAAACATGCAACACAAGGCAACATTTTTTAATGAAACCCCCGTTAGTTGTTCAATATTGCACAATAAATGCAAGCTGTTTCATTCTAATAGTATACAGCACTGGTACACAACTCTGGCTCTCGAGATCAAATTCAGTCCAGGTTTTTACTCCAAACAGGTTCTAATGTTGTTAATTGAAGGTGTTAAGAGGCAATTAACTAATTTAGGACGTGTTGGAATAAAGACCAGGACTGGAATACATGTCAAGGGCCAGAGTTAAGTACCACTGGCATACAAAGTGCATGGTTGCAGGTTTTCTATTGTATGCCCAGCAAGATGGAAAGCACCCATAACTTCATTCTTAGAGCGCACCAGGGATCCATTTCTTTTCCGTAAAGTCTTAGCCTTGGGGAATGTGTGGGATGAAATATTTCCTGGCAATACTATTGTGTTTGAGTCTTTGCATTACTTTAGCTGGAAACAGAGTTGAGCCAACATGAGATCATGACCTATCAGTTCTAAATCTTTTTAATGAAGACCTGAGTTGTGACTGGAGGCTACAGATGAGCAATTGCCATTATATTACAGGGAGGCTATAAAGCCATTTGGCATTGGGGCTGTGGAAAACAACAAACATAGCTGAACAATGAAACTTGGCAAGTGGAGGCACCAGATGATGGGCAGTAATATTCTACAGTAGTTGAAATGTTGACATCCTCCACAGGGTTTAATCCTGCTTGATAACTGACTACAGCGGCAGGAAGGGCATCAGACTTAGAATATTTATCATTTATTTTAAATGTTAAGATGGACCACTTTTCAAACAGATGGTAGCCATATTAAACAGGTAATACAATAATACTTAGTGGTGTCAGATACAGCACCCATTTACGACTCAGGGCGATAGCCCTAGATGTGACGACTGATGACTTTAGCTGCTGTGCAGTGGCCATGCTGTCTTTCTCGCTGTGATTATCATAATACCATTTTCACTCATGATCCCATATTTCCCTTTATTATTAATATGACATTTGGATCATCTTCACTGAGGGCAAAACTTTTAAGTATCATCTTAATATTTCAATTTGCTTTAGTTAAAACATTAATTATCTCCTATATTGCAGAATGGTTTTACATAATTAGATTTTAAAATAACAAGTCATAAGTTCTCATGACGACTAGTAAAAACAAATATGGAATAATATTTGTAGAACTTTCAAGCACACTTGGCAACCAAAACTAGAACTATTCACTAGAACAGTACATGAATTGATTTAGGCTCTGCACTGGATATAAAAGATTTGAAACTTTGTAAATGTAATTGAACATAAGACCATAAGAAAAATTATGAATGTGAGTAGGGTCAGTGTTAGGCAACTTGCCAGCCACCCTAGGCAAATTCTAGCATGGCACCGTTATATTAGTGAGGTAATGATTATTTTATTTATTTTTAAAATCAATAGCTTTTTTGATTCAGCTTGTATTGTGCAATCGCTTGGTTTCTGTTTTGACTGGAAAATTGTGCAGACCGTAATGTACAGATTTTAAACTGGATTTCCCATGGTAAATGGGATTTTGAAATACAACTGTTTCATAGCTTTAATAACTTCATCAGTTTAAACTGAGGTTCCTTTGATATTGCAAATTAACTTTTTCTTGATATTCTACAGAAGACCACTATCTGCATCTGAGACTTCTGTAAGGGGGTGCTCGATAAACCCCCTGATTTGCTGAGACTTCAAGCTGCTTGGGACCTGAAATAAGGACAAAGCATGAAGGTTAGTATGGGACTCGAGCACTGAAATAGGCCACTTCCCGAAAGAAAGAAAAGCAGAATATAGAACAGAGCCTCGAGGTGAGGTAAGATGGATCTCAAAAGTATTCACTCCCTTGGACTTTTCCACATTTTATTGTGTTACAACATGGAATCAAAATTGATTTAATTAGGTGTTTTTGTCTCTGATCAACACAAAAAAAGTCCATAATGTCGAAGTGAAAAATAAAATCTACAAATAGTTCTAAATTAATTATAAATACAAAACAGAAAATAATTGATTGCATAAGTATTCACCCCCTTTGCTATGACACACCTAAATAAGCTCTGGTGCAAGCAATTGTCTTTAGAAGTCACATAATTAGTTGAATGGATGTTTCACATGATTTCATGTGAAATACACCTATCTATGGGAGGTCCCATAGTTGGTTAGTACATTTCCTAACAAAAACTATATCATGAAGACGAAGAAACATTCAAAGCAAATCTGTTCTTCAAAAGCACCAATCAGGGGTAGGATATAAGAACACTTCCAAGGATTTGAATATCCCCAGAGCATAGTAAAGTCCACTATTAAGAAATGAGAGAATATGGCACAATTGTGAATCTGTCTAGAACAAGCCATCTTCAAAAACTGAGTATCCGGGTGAGAAGGGGACTAGTTAGGGAGGCCACAAAGAGGCCTATGGCAACTCTAAAGGAGTTATGGTCTTCTACAACTGACCTGGGAGACACTGTGCATATGGCAACAATAGACCGGGTGCTTCACAAAACTGGCCTTTATGGGAGAGTGGCAAAAAGAAAGCCATTGTTGAAAAAAACTCAGATCAGTTCTCAGCTAGAGTTTGCCAGAAGGCATGTGGGAGACTCTGAGACCAAGTGAAAGAAGAATCTATGGTCTGATGAGACCAAAATAGAGCTTTTTGGCCTTAATGCTAAGCGCTATGTTTGGCACAAGCCTAACACAGCACATTATCCTGAGAACACCATCCCTATCGTGAAGCACGGTGGTGGCAGCATCATGCTATGGGGATGCTTCTCTGCCCCAGGGCCTGGAAAGCTTGTGAAGATAGAGGGCAAAATGGATGCAGCAAAGTACAGAGAAATCCTGGAGGAAAAGCTGCTGAAGTCTGCAAGAAACCTGGGACTTGGGAGAAGATTTATCTTCCAGCAGGACAATGACCCCAAACATACAGAAAAAGCCACACTGGAGTGGCTTAAAAACAAAAAAGTCAATGTCCTGGAGTGGCCCAGTCAAAGTTTGGACCTCAATCCAATTGAGAATATGTGGAAAGAGTTGAACATTGCTGTTCACCAAAGGTCCCTTGACGAACTTGAAGGAGCTTGAGCAATTTTGCAAAGAAAAATGGGTAAAAATTGCAGTATCCAGATGTGCAAAGCTGATAGAGACTTATCCAAATAGACTCATGGCTGTAATTGCTGCCAAAGGTGCCTCCACTAAATATTGACTCAAGGGGGGGAATACTTATACAATCAATTATTTTCTGTTTTGTATTTGTAATTAATTTAGAACAATTTGTAGATTTTATTTTTCACATGGACATTATGGACTTTTTTTGTGTTGATCAGTGGCAAACATTCCTAATTAAATTCATTTTGATTCCGTGTTGTAACACAATAAGATGTGGAAGAGTCCAAGGGGGGGAGAATACTTTTGAGAGCCACTGTAAGTGCAGGAGCTGCAAAAGGACAGAGTGTGGCCGGGGGTCTACTTTGACTCGCATGGCGAAAACCCCCCTGAAGGTAAGGGAGGCGGATGCCTAGCCCTGAAGTCGGGGAAGTGAGATCACCTATGTGAAGACATGTGTGAAAGGTGGAGGAGTGGAGCAGGAGGAAAACGAAACTAGGCAGCGAATCTGCAAGTGATCAGGGCTTAAGAAGGAAAATAGGTACTAATTGACAGGAAATTAGAAGCCCCCAGCTGCATGCCCCCTGAACTGCGCTGGCTAACATTTAAACTTCATGCTAGAACACGTGCACAAGTCCCAATGCATGCCTTTATTTCTTTTTTCTTAAGAGTAAATACAGTACTTCACAAGTTTATCATTATTATGAATATATTTCTCCGTTGTAGTTGAGATACGCTAATGGCTGATCACAGATCCATTGAATAACCTTACACACCAGTCTGCTAAATGCTTTGATGATGATGGGAGTAAATCTGAACTATCTCTGTCTGACACAGTGTTATGCCAAATAATGTCTTTGGAAGAAAAATGCTGATTGGTCACCCTTGTAATAACGACTATAATGGTTAAATAGGAAGATTTGAAAGTGATGACAGTAGCTTAGCTAGTCAGTATATATATATATATATATATATATAATATATATATATATATATATATATATATATATATATTCACAAACAATAGGCCTCATAAAACATAATATGGCAGTGAAAATTATTGCCTGTTTAGTTCTTGAAACTTTGGCACACAAGTCAGATTACATAAGTCAGTCACAAAGTAATGTTTCTCTATGTATGACACCATAATAGATAGAGTGACCGCAATTTACTATCAATCACTCCATACCATACCAAAGAGATGTTTGGATAGGATTCTTCAGTGTGATGCCAGTTACCGTGATGTTAAATATCAGAGGAGTGGTGCTTCGTACAGAATGCAGATTCCTTGCTTTCATTCTCTCTTTTTTTTTTTGTCGTCCCCCTAAACTTGCCGCCCTAGCTGGCTGCCTAGTTTGTCTAGGCATTGCTCCGGGCCTTGCTCCATTAGCCGTCTAAACTCGTCCAGTTCCAAGTAGCTGATTGATCTCAAAGCTTTGTCAAGTTGGGTCTTAAAGGATCTACAGTATTCTGTCTCAACAACATATGTAAGCTGTGATAAAGCAGCTAAATATTTGAATAGTACATGAATGAAACAAATATACCAACATATTTTATGTTTAACCACATAACACATTAATCTAAAGTCTATTATAATGATATTTTAATGTATCTGATTGTTTACAATTGCTGATGTATTGTATGCTTGTGGCAGGCTGGCGAGTGGATACTGCAGTTCAAAAAAATAACTATTTTTATTATAAATAAACACAAAAATGAAAGGGCACAAGGGCCAAAACAAACAATTTAAACACAAAAAAGATAAAAAGCAAAACTTACAAAAAATAACAGTTTCCAGGCTGGGCGATGCCTTCACTGGACTCAAACTTTCTAAACAACCCCAAAAAAACCAACCTGCTTCCTCAGCTCCCTCTCCCCCAAATGAGAAGCAGAGGCCTCCTTTTATATCAGGTGGCTGGGCGCTGATTGATCGTTAATCAACCTAATCAACTAATCAACCCCAGCCACCTGAACATAATAAACCCAGGCAGGCAGGGGAAATTAACCCCATCCCTGCCAATTTTAAAGGGCAGAGCTTTGCTCTGCCACACACCTCCCCCCATGTACAACGTACACTGGCCGCAATCGGCCAACTCCCCCCTCCCCCCCCCCCCCACCCTCCTCCCCCCAAGAGTCCAATTATGTCCCTTGGGTGGGCTGTTATGGTGGGTGGTGGTGGGCGGGGTTGATGTCGGAGCCCCCAAGCCTTCTTTGGTTGATCCAAGGTAGCATGGCGACGGCGGCCCGGCTCCCTCTGGTGGCGGAGGCGGCGACGGCGGCCCGGCTCCCTCTGGTGGCGGAGGCGGCGACGGCGGCCCGGCTCCCTCTGGTGGCGGAGGCGGCGACGGCGGCCCGGCTCCCTCTGGTGGCGGAGGCGGCGACGGCGGCGGCGGCCCGGCTCCCTCTGGTGGCGGAGGCGGCGACGGCGGCCCGGCTCCCTCTGGTGGCGGAGGCGGCGACGGCGGCCCGGCTCCCTCTGGTGGCGGAGGCGGCGACGGCGGCCCGGCTCCCTCTGGTGGCGGAGGCGGCGGCGGCGGCCCGGCTCCCTCTGGTGGCGGAGGCGGCGGCGGCGGCCCGGCTCCCTCTGGTGGCGGAGGCGGCGGCCCGGCTCCCTCTGGTGGCGGAGGCGGCGGCGGCGGCCCGGCTCCCTCTGGTGGCGGACCGGCTCCCTCTGGTGGCGGAGGCGGCGACGGCGGCGGACCGGCTCCCTCTGGTGGCGGAGGCGGCGACGGCGGACCGGCTCCCTCTGGTGGCGGAGGCGGCGACGGCGGACCGGCTCCCTCTGGTGGCGGAGGCCGCGACGGCGGACCGGCTCCCTCTGGTGGCGGAGGCGGCGACGGCGGACCGGCTCCCTCTGGTGGCGGAGGCGGCGACGGCGGACCGGCTCCCTCTGGTGGCGGAGGCGGCGGCGGCGGCCCGGCTCCCTCTGGTGGGGGAGGCGGCGATGGCGGCCCGGCTCCCTCTGGTTCTGGGAGCGACAGCAGATCCTCCTCCCTCTCTGGCTCTGGGAGCGACAGCAGATCCTCCTCCCTCTCTGGCTCTGGGAGCGAAGAGATCCTCCTCCCTCTCTGGCTCTGGGAGCGACAGCAGATCCTCCTCCCTCTCTGGCTCTGGGAGCGACGGCAGCTCCTCCTCCCTCTCTGGATTCCTCCTCCCTCTGCTCTGGGAGCGACAGCAGCTCCTCCTCCCTCTCGGGCTCTGGGAGAGCGGCGGCGGCTCCTCCCTCTCTGGCTCTGAGAGCGGCGGCGGCTCCTCCCTCTCTGGCTCTGGGAGCGGCGGCGGCTCCTCACCCCTCTCTGGCTCTGGGAGCGACGGCAGATCCTCCTCCCTCTCTGGCTCTGGGAGCGACAGCAGATCCTCCTCCCTCTCTGGCTCTGGGAGCGACAGCAGATCCTCCTCCCTCTCTGGCTCTGGGAGCGACGGCAGATCCTCCTCCCTCTCTGGCTCTGGGAGCGACAGCAGATCCTCCTCCCTCTCTGGCTCTGGGAGCGACGGCCAGCTCCTCCTCCCTCTCTGGCTCTGGGAGCGACGGCAGATCCTCCTCCCTCTCTGGCTCTGGGAGCGACAGCAGCTCCTCCTCCCTCTCTGGCTCTGGGACGGCAGCTCCTCCTCCCTCTCTGGCTCTGGGAGCGACGGCAGATCCTCCTCACCCCTCTCTGGCTCTGGGAGCGACGGCAGCTCCTCACCCCTCTCTGGCTCTGGGAGCGACGGCAGCTCCTCACCCCTCTCTGGCTCTGGGAACGGCAGCTCCTCACCCCTCTCTGGCTCTGGGAGCGACGGCAGCTCCCCTCTCTGGCTCTGGGAGCGACGGCAGCTCCTCACCCCTCTCTGGCTCTGGGAGCGACGGCAGCTCCTCACCCCTCTCTGGCTCTGGGGCGACGGCAGCTCCTCACCCCTCTCTGGCTCTGGGAGCGACGGCAGCTCCTCACCCCTCTCTGGCTCTGGGAGCGACGGCAGCTCCTCACCCCTCTCTGGCTCTGGGAGCGACGGCAGCTCCTCACCCCTCTCTGGCTCTGGGGACGACGGCAGCTCCTCACCCCTCTCTGGCTCTGGGAGCGACGGCAGCTCCTCACCCCTCTCTGGCTCTGGGAGCGACGGCAGCTCCTCGCCCCTCTCTGGCTCCCGGGAAGGCGGCTCACCCCTCTCTGGCTCTCGGGAAGGCGGCTCACCTCTCTTTATTGGAGTGACCGGTGGATCTCCCATGTCTACCGCCAGGTAATTAACCACCATGAGGGCAACCTCTGGGAAGGACGCCGGGTGGTGTTGTTCCTCCCACTGTTCCCACCTCTCCCCATCTCGACGCCACAGCGTGTTGATAACTATGGGGAGATCGTGGACGAGGTCTGCCTCAGGGTGCATCAACCAGTCCCAGATCTCCTGGGACGGTGGTGAAGGTGGTGGTGCTGGAGGTAGTGGGGTGGCCCCTGATGCCCGGGGTGAACACGGCACCTCTTCCTGGGCCTGGTTGTAGGGGCATCCTGCCCAGTTGTGGCCGTCCTCCTCACACCGGCCACACCAGTTTGCCGGTGGCACGTCTGGGCAGGACCGCCAACGATGGTCCTCCTTCCCACACCAGGAACACCAGGGGAAGAGGCTGGCCTGGTCCTCCAGCGGTGGCTGCAGCAGCTTACATTTCTTCATGTCTGCTCTTCTTTCCCATTTTTTTTTTTTTTTTTCAAAAAAAAAAAAAAAAAAATTTATCCCAAAAATTCCACAAAACAAAACAAAAATACTGCTCTGAGCCTCTAGGTGGCGCTATCCCACTTCTGACACCAAATGTGGCAGGCTGGCGAGTGGATAGAGGCCCAGAGACAGACTGCAGTTCAAAAAAAATAACTATTTTATTATAAATAAACACAAAAATGAAAGGGCACAAGGGCCAAAACAAAACAATTTAAACACAAAAAGTAAAAAGCAAAACTTACAAAAATAACAGGTTTCCAGGCTGGGCGATGCCTTCACTGGTGGGGGAAAAAAAACAACCCCTCAAACTTACTTTTTTAAAAAAACCAACCTGCTTCCTCAGCTCCCTCCTCCCAAATGAGAAGCAGAGGCCTCCTTTTATATCAGGTGGCTGGGCGCTGATTGATCATTAATTAACCTAATCAACTTTAATAATTGCAGGCAGGGGAAATTGTATTTAAAGGGCAGAGCTTTGCTCTGCCACAATGCTATTTACAGCACTTTGAGATGTTCTACAGGAAAAAGCTCTATACAAAAATAAGATTGATTGATTGATTCATCTCAGTCCACAGAGGTTGATTTAAATATGGCCCTCCCTTTAAGTAAGTGAGCTACATTGGCCTTCTTAATAACATCACTAAGTGTGTATCTGAAGTGTCCTGGTTTCACCCGTAAGCCAGTGCTGTCAACCACAGAAACTTATTGTTATGCATTTGCAAAGAAAAGAAGATCATATTAAATTTGGAAGATAGATTTAGTAATGTTTGCCAGATAGCATAATGTTTCAAAGCCTTAAACAGAATTCATCTTATAATGACAGTTCCTATACCGAAGCTCAAGAAACAGACATATTGGCAGTAGCTTTAATTTGTTAAGTGCACTGGCAATAGCACATCTCTAGTGAAGCATTACATGGATATTGATTCCCTATTGTGTTGTTTGCAATTTTTAGAAGAAGTGTTGGGTTTCACTTTTTCTTTTATTCCATGCTGTGAAAATGTTTTAGTCTTGGCAGTGCTGACTACTAATTTGAAAGCTCAGCAAGACACTTAGAAAAGTCAAATAGCGCACAGCATGCTGAATTCTATATAACCACATTGTTAATTCCGCTATGATCTAAAAGTAAATATTTTATTTGTAAATTTCACCTCCATTGACCTTGAATATGCATTACATGTCAGAGCTGCCGAAAGGCCCCTCCGGGGAGTGACGTCCTAGGTCCCGCCTCCCGAGGGAACAAACAGTCACACCACGGAGCTCACTTCTTCTTTTGCTTCTCACATCAGGTAGGTACGGTAGTTATACTAACCTCTACAGTTGCTGTGATTGAGTCTGTGTGAAAGCGCTCCCAAGACGAGGGGTTCTACTTGAGGTATTTTTTGGTTCCAATCAGCAATTGTAACAAAGCATCAGTTGAGGCTGGGTCTGATCCTCAATGATGCCAAAAGCCAATTAATTCCGGTGCAAAATATGGTTAACCTCAGACTCCAGCTGGACTCCCTTACAATGCGGGCCTACTTGTCAGATGACAGAGAGGCTGCCATTCAGAAATATCTATCCCTGTTTCAACAGGGATTGATAGTGTCCCCGGTGTTTTGTCAAAAGTTACTGGGTCTGATGGTCACGGCTTCATCAGCCCTACAGCTGGGGTTACTCCATATGTACCCGCTTCAATGCCTTCTGGCTACATCCCAAATGCGACAGACTCCGTTGGCTGACCGTGTCTTGTGTATATGCTAGGAAGCCATGCTCTGGATTAGCCACACCTCTCACATGCATGAAGGTTTAAGGATGGGGGTGATCCACAGCCATCAGATGGTGACAACAGACGAATCCAACTTGAGTTGGGGTGTAGTCTGGAAAGGCAGAGGAGTCTGCGGGTCTTGGACAGGCCGTTAGACATCCCTGCATATAAATGCACTGGAGCTGCGAGCGGTTCACCTTGCTCTCCAGCATTTTCTTGCGGAGCTCCAAGGGAGACATTTTCTTGTCCGGACCAACAACATGTCGGTAGTGGTGTATGTCAACTGCGAGGGAGGACTTCGGTCCCCTGGGTTGCATCACATAGTCTTCAAATTCTTAACCTGGGCACAATGGAACCTGGTATTCCTCCGGGCTGCTCATCTTCCTGGAGTGCGAATTGGTCGGTGGACCACCTTTCGAGGGAGGGTCCCCACCTGTCAGAATGGTGACTCCACACTCAGGTAGGGGAGCACATATAGGAACATTTTGGGAAGGCCGGGATCCATCCATCTTTGTCACGGCAGAAACAACTCACTATCCCCTTTGGTTCTCCCTCCACTGCTGCAGCGGTCCACTAGGCATCAACGTCCTAGCCCACGAGTGGCCCAGGATGCTCTTGTATGCATTCCCGCCAATACCGTTGCTCCTGACCTTCTTAGTGCAGGTCCGGAGAGAGTCGATAGTTCTTTTAGTGGCCCCCAGATGGCCCAGGAGAATCTGGTTTTCGACCCTTTGCCAGCTACTGCAAAGCCAGCTCTGGGAGATCCTGTTATGCCTGGATCTCCTCAGTCAGACGAGAGACACTCTCTAGCATTAAGAACCCGACAGACTCCAGTGATGGGTCTGGCCTCTGAAAGGGAGATAGTTGTTAGTACACTGCAGAATGCTAGGGCCTCCTCCACAAGGTCGTTGTATGCCTACAAATGGAAGTATTTTCAAGATTGGTGTCTGACCAGGGGTTATGGTCCTATCTCTTGCCCTATGGTGGCCATTTTATAATTCCTGCAAGAACTGCTACAGGCGGCTAAATCCAACTCTACGCTGAAAGTGTACTTGACAGCCATATTTGCATCTGCATGTCATGTCCCCGTGGACCAGGTGTCCCCAGGAGCTCATTTCCTGGTGACCCGTTTTCTCAAGGGTGCTTTGCGGTTATGTCCTCCTAGAAAGGACGTCCTCCCTGAGTGGAGTCTAGATGTGCTACTGGAGGCTCTTACTAAGGCCCCTTTTGAGCCTATGCATTCCATAGATTTGAAGTATCACTCTATGAAGACAGCCTTTTTGTTAGCCATCACCTCTGCAAAGTGAATCAGTGAGCTACAGGCTCTGTCAGTGCACAGCTACTCTATGCGTGTTTGGGATGATGGAAACAGGGTGTTGTTACGTATGAACCCTGCGTTCCTCTGAGGTGGTTACGGCTTTCCACTTAAATCAATCAGTGGAACTAGAGGCTTTCCATTCCCGTCTGTTTTCTTTGGAAGAGGATTGGCGGCTAAATTCCCTCTGCCCAGGTCGGGCATTGAGATGTTATGTTAGCAGAACAAGAGCTCTAAGTCAATCTGACCAGCTCTTCGTCTGTCATGGTGTAAGGACCCTGGGTCAAGCCCTCTTGAAGCAACGGCTGTCTCAATGGATTGTGGACAGTTTCGACTGCATATACTAATGCCAGCCTACCCCCACCTGGACGGGTGGCCATGCACGCTACCTGAGGAATGGCTACGTCATGGACTCTTTTTAGAGGAGTTTCATTGACTGACTTACAGTGCCTATAGAAAGTCTACACCCCCTTTCAAAATGTTCACCTATTGTTGCCTTATAGCCTGGAATTAAAATGCATTAAAATCGTTTTTTTTTTCCCATTTATCTACACATCCTACCCCACAACTTCCAATTGAAGAAAATATTCTAGAAATTTGTAGAAAATTAATTAAAAATAAAAACTGAAATAGCTTGGTTGGATAAGTGTCCACCCCCCTTGTAATAGCAATCCTAAATTAGCTCAGGTGTAACCAATCACCTTCAAAATCACACACCAAGTTAAGTGGCCTCCATCTGTGTTAAACTGTAGTGATTCACATGATTTCAGGATAAATTCAGCAGTTCCTGTAGGTTCCCTCTGCTGGGTAGTGCATTCCAAAACAAAGACTCAACCATGAGCACCAAAGTGCTTTCAAATGAACTCCAGGACAAAGTTGTTGAAAGGCACAGATTAGGGGATGGGTGTAAAAAAAATATCAAAGGCCTTGAATATCACTTGGAGCACAGTCAAGACAATTATTAAGAAGTGGAAGGTCTATGGCCCCACCAAGACCCTGCCTAGATCAGGCCCTCCCTCCAAACTGGATGACCGAGCAAGAAGGAGACTGATCAGAGAGGCTACCAAGAGGCCAATGGCAACTTTACAAGAGCTACAGGCTTTTATGGCTAAGATTGGTCAAAGTGTGCATGTGACAACAATATCCCAAGCACTCCACAAATCTGGCCTGTATGGTAGGGTGGCAAGAAGGAAGCCATTAATCAAGAAAGCCCACTTGAAGTATGCAAAAGGACACTCAGGATATTCTGTAGCCATGTGGCAAAAATTTTTGTGGTCTGACAAAACTAAAATGGAACTTTTTGGCCTAAATGCAAAGCGTTATGTAAAGTGCAAACCCAACACAGCACATCACCCAAAGAACACCATCCCTACTGTGAAGCATGATGGTGGCAGCATCATGTTATGGAGATGTTTCTCATCGGCAGGGACTGGGGCACTTGTCAGGATAGAAGGGAAAATGAATGGAGCAAAGTACAGAGAAGTCATTGAGGAAAACCTGCTGCCCTCTGCAAGGAAGCTAAAACTGGGATGGAAGTTCACCGTTCAGTACGACAACGACCTGAAGCATACAGCCAAAGCTACACTGGGGTGGCTAAGGAACAAAAAAGGTAAATGTCCTTGAGTGGCCCAGTCAGAGCCCTGATATAAATCCAATCAAAAATTTGTGGCATGACTTGAAGATTGCTGTCCCCAAGGAACTTGACAGAGCTTGAACAGTTTTGTAAAGAAGAATGGTCAAATATTGCCAAACCTAGGTGTGCAACATTGGTAGAGACCTATCCCAACAGACTCACAGCTGTAATTGTTGCCAAAGGTGCTTCCACCAAATATTAACTCAGGGGGGTGGAGACTTCTCCAATTATGATCTTTCAGTTTTGTATTTTTTACATCTAATTTTTTTCTCAATAAAAACTTTTTTCTCCTTAACAGTATGGAGTATGGTATGTACATAAGTGGGAAAATTTAAATGCATGAGACTCTGAGGCACTGACACAACAAAATGTGAAAAAGGGGGTGTAGACTTTCTATAGGCAAGGTATGTATGGCAGATAGCTGGGCTACTCCGTTTACTTTCACCAGGTTCTACCGACTTAATATGCTAGATCCCTCTATGCCTTCATTAGGCACAAGTATCCTTGTGGTTGCACGCTCGCATCACAAACTAGTTTTGTGGTACAGAGACGTCCCTCGTCTCCTGTCTCCGCTCATGCCCCCTCGCGACGGCTTTGGTATATTTTTCCCAAAATGATTGCTGGTGGTTGTCTTCTCTTTCAGGGAATGAGGGTTTACATTCGTAACCTAACGTTTTATAATCCTAAAGTGTTATACACGATCAAAATATATTTCCAAATTGATCAATTGATAATATTACATGATAACTTTACTGAAAATATGATTTGTTTGTATAATAATTTTTTAACAATATGGCCTGTGAATTTATATTTTTAGCAAAGTCTGAGAAATGATTATATTTAAAAGTGTCTCATGTTTAGTCATATTAGAGTGGCTTCTCTCATACCCTATTCCTTGTGTCAGGCTTGCAAGTTAAGCAAATTAAGTCTGTCATACAAATTGGGTTAATGAATACATCTGGGATCCATCTCATTCATTTGTATTTATGCAAAATTGCCTTTGCTCGAGCATTTGCAGTACTAGCAGTGTAAACACTCCTACTGTTACTTTATTAAAGTCTGTAGTCAATACAATATAATATGATACAAAATATTACATTTTTCATGTAGAGTTAATTTGCAGTTTGCTACGCTTAGTTGTAGACATAGATATATAGTGCATGGCTGCAAGCTGTGTCAAAAACAGAGATCCAGGGAAACTCAGTGGTGCTCCAATAGAACCAAGGCACACTGAACAATATTTGGAATGCAAGTGCATATTTGGTCTTTTTATTTCAGCTGTTCAGTCTAGTCATTATAGGCCAAGGATATATATATATATATATATATATTATATAGATTAATAGCAGATATACATATATATATATATATAATATATATGATATTACTTTAAATGACTAATATGGCTATTATTAAGCTTTAAGTCTTGACATTTTAAAATTCACACCTGAAATCAATTGAAATTCTCTAAGTCTTGATCTACTTAAACGTGATATATTACATTAAATATGACAGCGGGGTGTGAAATTTTTATTTTACTATGATTAATAAGGAATGGTGAAAGCATTATATTTAAAAGCTTCTAATTCATCTTTTTGTGTTACGGTACCAATATATAATATGAATCTTACCTGGATGTACCTAATAAAAATGATGAATATTCACTAATCAGACAGTAGAGTATATTCTATCTCTCAGAGACATAATGGAAACTGTGAGTTACCAGTATTCAAATTTTTGATGCACTCCTTCGTCTGGGTGCATTCAGCAAGGTTATGATATAAGTAAATAATTCATGTTCTTCATTTATTCCAATTATAGCCCCTTACAACCTGACAAATGATGATCTGTATTACTTCATGTTGCTTGCTTGTGGGAGGTCAGTATGAAATTAAAACTCCTATGAATGCTTCAATAATACATTTATTACTAGTCAATTTACTTCTAAATGCCTCAGTCTTTGAACTATGTGAGGTCAGTTTAGTATGTCACTAAAATAAGTACATCTTTTCGTTTGTCTTCACTGGTCATTTGAATCTTTGACCCCCCCCTTAAAGTGCAACAGATGGGAAAGCGATAGGAAGCAATTAAAGCACACTGTATTCCTCACAAAGGCTTTTTTTTCTCAGATGATGCTTCACACTCCTGCAAAAGAGATAAAGAGACCACAGCTTCTGTTACATGCGGCTGGTAGAATCTGTGTAATGGGTCTTTCAGCTTTAACTGACAGATATTTATTTACTTACAGCGCTTTTGAAGACCCAAGTATTCAGTCATTGTGGTTCATTACTGCTGGCACCTGTCTCAGTCAACACAGTTTGTAACAACATGGGCTGCTTTATTTTGCAGGCCAGGACAGACATCTAAATGAAATTAGGTCTGCTGATGTAGTGCCGGTTGATGGTACAGGACACAATATACAGAAGATAAAGTAGGCGTTCAGTAATTCTACACCACATTTACTTTCAATTTAAGTAGGATGATTAAGTGAGCCATTTGGTCCAAATAAACTCTCAATTCAGTCAATTTACATAATCTAACTGTGTGCTGCTCTCTTGCCAGCAGTGCTCTCTTGCGCCATAAACATCTGTTACTAAAGTTTTATCATGAGTAAATTAAATATATAAAATAAATATCTGACTTTAAAAAAATACCAATTAAAGTTACGCCCAATATGCAAATATTCAGTTGTTACTGAAAACTAAACTAACCCTATTATAATTTCTATGCCCCAATTGTATTTTACTGATATGCATTATTAAAGTTCAGTTACATGTTAATAATTAGTCAATAGATATGCAATATCTATTGCAACGTGTATCTACCATTACACTGCCATTACAATGTTGGGTTAAATTTCCATATGTACAGTATATTGAGTTTGTTTATTAAGACTTGTACTGATTTCCTACATGCCAGTATGGTATGCAAAGAATGGGTTATTATGTTTAATACTGGTATCTTGTCATTTACACATTGCTATTAAATATCTATTAACCTTGAATATTGTTTGTTAACATGTACAGTAACCGAACTTCAAAAACGTGCAATTGGATATCAATTAAATACTGCGTGAACAGTACAGTCATTTTCTTTAATAGTCTTAAATGTATTTTTGATCATGAAAACAGACTTTAAAAGCATTGTAATAACTGTGTTTAAAGCTTTCTGAATTTATAACCTTGATAATTCATATGTTTTTGATTAACTTTTTCCCTGTTACTGTGGCTAATGATATTTTCTAAGGAATGCTTCAGTGATCCACACCTAAAATATGTAGTCATTCGGGGTTTTTAGCATTAGACATTAGTAAAGATTCCACCTAAATGTATTTCTCTTATCTTCATTCATAAAAACTACTGCATCAGCATTGGTCCCAATACTTATGCTATCAATCATATTCTCACTAGTTAGCCCTGAAAATATTTAAAGTGGTTTACTGTTGTAAAATGAACTTATCTGTTCAACACTGAACATTATTTTAAATGTAAACTGTGTTGTTGCTGTTAGAGTATTATTATAGTAGTATAAAATGCCTAATTTTAGCATCCAATCTATATTAGTATACTACTACTACTACTACTACTACTACTACTACTAATAATAATAATAATAATAATAATAATAATAATAATATGTAAGGCCAAAATAATAATGATTAAAATCCCAATATCTACAGACAAAATTTTAGGGTTAAAATAAACCACTATAGACAATTTTAACATTTTTCTACCTATCGATAAATCACATCAAGGTTTTTTTCATCTGAAATGGGGGGGGGGTGTGGGGGGGGGGGGGGGGGGGGGGGGGGGGGGGGGGGGTAGCAATCTGTTTTATTTCTCCATTGCAAGGCTTACCATGCTAGTGAATCTGTTAACAAATGTAGCCTCCCGAGATGGAATAGCTATCTAGTGTAGCAGGGACCATAATGACATCTAAATCAATAGGTTTCAGTGAATGCTGTTGTTTTAACTTCTGCCTGCTTCTGTTTTACTGCCAGGCGGAATTTGGCTCTCGCTTTTCCCTCTTCAGAGGCCTACAATCTGCACCAAATGTTTCACATTACCCAGTGTGAAAAACCTCCTATTCTTTCTGATTTTTTACAAGTTCATACATCCGTGGAAACTTGATATTTCATATTTCATTCTGCTTTGTGGATGTCATTGCGAGGGACGCTGGTTCACATGCAACAGGCCGCTTAGGTCTTTGATCAGTCTGACCACAACTAATTGTGGATGGAGAACAAATGAAAGAAATATTTACACATTTCATGGGAATTCAGGGAAAGGGATAAACTTCCCCAATACTTCCATTAGCAGTAAATGTCAAAATACTTTTTCTAGAGTTCAGTTCATTATTTTTTTAGGGTTTGGTGAAGACAATTTTGTGAGGCTTAGATGAAGCAAGCTTGTAAAATTACCCTATTTTCTATGCTACTTAGAGCTGGCTTTTTATGAAAAAGAGGCAATGTGATTCTACGGTCCTCAGCCTGCACTTCAAGAACTAGAACAGAAATAGTGGAACATTACAAATACAGCTGTGGTCAAAAGTTTAGCATTACCTAGAATTTTAGGCTTGAGAAAAAAACAAACAAACAAACAAACAAACAAAAAAACTATAGGAACATAATTTAGATCATGTAATCAAAGAAACTGCAAAATTAATCGCAAAAGTCTACTGGAAGCCATAATAGTAGTACAGTATTTCATGTCAGATTTCTAAATTGTTTTTTGTTTATGTCAGTTTTTTGTTAAATATATGGAAAACTACCAAGCGGTATATAATTCAATGTGTTAACATAACATTATTCAGCAGGTTTCATGCAACTTTATGAAGCAAAATTAGTTCATTCTGTAGGGTGATGCAAACACTTTTGGCCAGAGCTGTAAAGTTTAAAAGATGTATAGAGGACTGCAAACAAATATTTTGAATGGATTTTTTGATAATAAAGTTACATGGATCTTTGTAAGGCAGTGTAGTGTGGTCAATAAAGAACACTCAGAAAGAGTCATAGACTGCAAATGGTGAGATTAAGCATAAAGTGCAAACAGCTGTTTGAAGTTCAGTCAACCAAACTGTGCCCTCCCGGGATGACTAACAGACTAACTGACTAAGTGTAGTAGCAGTGCTGTTCTAACTTAACCACTGTTACTTCCTTGCAGGCAATCACTTTCTACAGCACACAGCACCAACCTGTTTAAAACTAAATGTATTATGCAGGAATGTGACAAAAATAATTAATACTTTTATTCCTTGGTTTTTATTTTAAATTTTTTTATTTAGCTTTACTTCCAAAAATAACTTTAGAATTTTTTTTCAGCAAGTGTGAATTAATATATATATATATATATCTCAGACATGGGCCAGTGGCAAGATATACAGTTAAACACATGAAGGCTACATATTTACTATATTGCTCATAAATTGCTCAGATTTTTTATTGAGATATGTTTTCTCAGCATTTGACAATGCGTAAATTTGTAGATAGGTTAAGGACTCTTAACTTCACAAATGTACAAGAATACTAAGAAAAACGTGCAAAGTTAACCGGTGAGGATGAATTCAGGTAAAAGAAATACGGTGTGAATATATCTCTGCAGTGAATTGTGGTATAGTCTGGTACTTAATAGATGAGGGCAAGAAGGATACACGCATGCAAAGTGAAATTAAGCGTGTCTGCTAAAAGGGCTTTCACTGAAACTTCAACCAGTATTAGAAATTGATTTAAACACCCTTTTATCTGAACGCGGCTACATGTGATCTAGGCACTACTTAGCTATGCTCTTGCAGATGCAAGTGACTTTGCTTGCAGTCCATTGTCACTGATTGCAGCTGCACACTGGTTGATTAGCCAATGGTGTAAAGGTTAACGGCCACCAGCTCAGTTTGATTGAGTCTGCCGAAATGCAAGAGTGAAATGTCAGAGCAATGCTGAATGGAAATGTACAAAGGAATTTGGGAATGTTAAAGGCTATGCTGTTCCAATTAACGCATTTTACTGAACTGTGTGAGTGAACACTGAGTCATACCATAACCGTGGGCAAGGCCTGTTAGTGACTCAGTAGGGAGTACCTCATTCTGGACCAAACTCATTTAGTAATTGGGCTCTTTGAGGTCTATTTTAATGATCTAAACTGTGGCAGATCTAAACACCACCACCATTGAAATCTATTAACCCTGATATTGTTTTTTTCCACCATGTTTGATTTGTTGACCTCAATATTAACATCACTGAAAACAATCAAAGTTCAGTAGCTAACCTTGTTATCCTCAATAACTCCCAAAACAGTTTTTTTTTTAATGAAATTGTTGTGAAACCATGGCTGAAAAAAAGCGTATGTGAACAACAAAAGCATTTTATAGCTATTTATTGTTAACTTACATGCAAATATTCTGTAAATACAGATAATGTATTCTGCAAATTATTGTTTTTTGAACTGATTGAAGTGATAGGTTTTGACGTATTGAAAATTCTGGCAGTGATGATATACCACAGTAAGATAATGATCCCTGATACTTAAAAAGAATTTTCAACATCTTGCAGATAACTTAAACAGGAGGTTGTTAGTTATAGCTGCAGGAGGTGTCCCAGCATTGGCTACTATTGTTGAAGACCATAGGGGTGTGTGTGTGTTAGTATGTGTGTGTTTTTCTTAGTATATAATCTTAACCCATTTGTTTTCTTCTCGTGCATGTTTGCACTACTTGTCACCTGTTGGAAAACAATCTTGCTTTTGACATAATAAATGATGTATTTGTCTAGAGAAGCTGTGCCCTGTTAATGCATGTTTATAAGTGTTCATTGGCTCCCTCTAATCAGGCTGAGAGTGTATTTGTTTCACACTCTTTGCAGTGTTATTACCAGGAGCAAATGCATACATTACACAACTCATTTTATATTCTCTGAACCAGCAGGACAAGTGATATCCACAGCATATTAATGTATAATGAAATAATCATTCTTAATCTTAAATTATGTACTGTAACTAATGGGGTGTACTTTGCTTTGCAAGAGACATTAATTTTCCAAAAGCTTTAAACCCAATGGGAGAACTTTAAGATTAGAAGGCCAACTGATATACTAGGATGAGTGACGATTCAAGTTATAGTGGTGGTCAATGCAAAGATCTGGATTCAAGGATGGATTGCAGGAGATTTTTGGTGGATCTCAGCGCATAGCTGAACATTGTAATTTTCCACACAGTTTCTCCCTGTGAAAGTTTCCTAAGCACAGACACTTTCAAAAGGATTCTTGCTTGAGAAAATTCAACGATGCAGTAACGGAAAAAACTTGGGAACGGTATCTTGTTTTTGGGAACTTTTTTCTCATTTGTGATTTTGTTAAACAATTTTATACAAATTAAAGACTATATATATATATATATATATATATATATATCATATAAGAATATCTATATCTAGATATATATATATATACTTTAATTATGAAAAATACTTTTTTTATTGCATCAACATAGTTGTCAGAACGTTTATTAAACGTCTATTTTATTTAATACAGTAATTATTCAATATACAAAGTCAGATGGCACCATTAAACAATAAATGATTTATCACATTTACTGTATTGTTTTCTTCTTCCCTTTATTACTGATGGATCACAGAATCTTTTGGGATCCACCAAAATATATGTAGGTTCTGGAAGTCTTGGCCACAACTGTGCTAAATTTTAATCTCTGTCCATATATTTGTGAAGTGTTCTCTACATCTAAAACAGGGAACGTATACTGTTACTAATATACCAGACTGTAAACCTCTGGAGGAAAATACCTTCTGTGTTGTCTTACGTGATTTGTAGGCTATGGTAAAAAGATCCACAGTATCTTTCTAATCCCCTTCAATTCAATCACCTTCAATCAGAATAGATTACAAAACCCGCTGAGAGCTCTGCTTTAGAGAGCAGTTCCAGGAATGTGGTTTTAAAAGTTTTTTCAGACACCTCTGAGCTTATTTCTTGTGAAATTTCAGCAGAAGAAAGTTGCTATGCAACCCCACTCTGAACTGATGCAAAAAAATATTGTTGATGGATCATATATTAGATGTTTTATTGTATTTCAGAGTGCCACTTATCCTCCTGCTGGTCATCAGTCAATAACCATTACATCACAGCTCAGCCAGCACACAGGGTAGGGGAACGTGGCTCAAAGTGACACTTGTCCTGCCTGCTCAGGGCCAGATTAACCTATACGCAAATTACGCTATAGCATAGGGCCCCCAGTAGAATTCGGGCCCCCGCAAGGTTGCCGTTTGTTTGGGACATTTTACAAAAACTGAATGCGCACACACAGGAAGAGAGCGCACAGAAGCTTGCTTTCGGTTATTTTTTTATGACGGCTAGCTTATTTTTTATGTCTGTGATGCATATTGCATCATTTTGTGTTCTATGTTCTATGATTGATGATGAATTGCTTATGCCTCAAAAGTATAGAAAATGGCTATTATTCCCCACAAACTTTGCTTTTGTGAGCAGGACAGTGATATTTCAAAATATCACTATTTCCAATGGGAAAATGGGCAAATGTGTGTCTTTTCGTTCACATAAAGTCAGAAAAAAACAACATATGAATCCAAATTAACATGTATTTATACTAAAGTAATACAAAAATGACTACAAAAGATTTAGAAGTGAGTAGTTTTTCGAGATTTACAATTATATTGTAAAGTATCAAATTAGCTTTTTAATGGGCTTGTTTGTATCCGAATATCTCATAGGTTAATGGTTACCATGCACAGGAATGATGGAAAATATTGTATCTGTATTTGTCACCTTTGTTTGAATTTTTTGTTCAAACTCCATTGCCAAACATGTATTTAAGAAAAATAAAACTGTGCTCGGTTCTTCTCAGTGCTGTGAAAGAGTGAGCTGGAAATGTCCGCTCTGCTCACTTTGCCAACAAAGCAAGACTGGATTAACCAATATGCCAATAACACCATTCGCCATAATATGCAATATGGGTTAGTGTAGGTCCCCCACACCCTTTAATCCAGCCCTGTTCTTGCTGGTAATAGCTGTCATCAAGCAATAACAATTTACCTCACAATTTAGCCAGCACTTTGAGCAGCTTTAGAGCTCCAATGGAGAAGGGCCAAAAAAAAAAATATATATATATATATATATATATATATATATATATATATATATATAATATATATATATATTACGTTTCTCTTGGTAGTCCAACGCTAGTCAAACGCTAAAAGAATTTTCTTTTGGTCAGATCAGATCTGGTGGATATCTCATTTCTGAATAGAATGTTATACTTAATTTCTCTTGATCTGTCTCTTTAAATAGAAACAATTGCGAAGACACACTTTGATGTTTTTTTTTTTTTTAATGTAGTCACAGCAATATATATTTTAAACTTGCACATATCTCTATATAAAATTATTATCTGTCTCACCTTGGTCTTCATGAATCCACACTTGCTGACAATCATGGTTCAGTTAATTTATTAAATGCCATAAAACTACTGTATTGTCATATAAAAACTATCATACTAATATATATTTTTTCCCCCACACAATATCTGTATCTCAGTGACCTACGATGGAGCTGTGGGTTTTATGATATTTTACATTTTTGGGGTTTTATCAGTTCAATCAGGTTTCAGATACATATTTTGTAAGATAACCCCTTCTGTTAACAGACTAAACTGCTTACATTTCACACACATTCCCCATCTATGTTAGTGTGTTAAATTGCAGAAATTTTGAACAATGAGTCTCATTCTTATTGTTTAGAGATAGCAACATGTGCATTGCCTAAATATCACTCAAGCTTTGGACTCATATTATATTACCCAGAGAATTGTAAATATGCTCAATGACTTCACTAACTTATCTGATAAGACCTATACAATTCAAGAACAGTCATTATTTATGTTATTGTTAAATTCCATCTAAATTGTGCATATTCTTGTTATGAAATTGTTAATTTACACAATAATGTTCAGAGCTAACAGTCGATTAGAATCAAGTCCTACCCACACCTAATTATCTTGTAAGCTTCATAATAGACCATCATTTTGAAGAAGAAACAAGTACTTACATACGCCCTTAAAAATCCTTCAATGACCCTGTGTTATTATTGACAGCCAAGATTTCGGTCTCAAATTAATCTTCATCATTTTCACACCTCCTGCACAGATTGCATAAGTTTCCATAAAATAAGCATGCAACACTGTGACAGAAAGACAATGATTTTTGGTGATAAATCTCCATCCTGAACTGTGAGGGCGCTAAGTAACGGGAACAGAGTATCCTGGACTGTTTGGCTGGACACTTCATTCCCAGGGTTAAAAGGAAGTCGGTTATCTAGAAAGGGGGTGGAGCTTCGGTATACTAACTCATCGACCCGGAAGGGAAATGATGTAGCAGCCGTGGATTGGAGGAGCGACTGCAATTGTTTACTAAAGGGTCGTTTGTGATGATATAAATAGGGGACAAAGTGACATAATCTGTTTGTTTGTTTTGGTTAGAGAACAACCTGGAAGGACCTGTGATTTGTGTAAAGCAATCAAAGTGTTTGTTTGTTTTGTCACTAATTGTTTCTTGTTATTAGAGCAGTTATTACAGCGCTGCACTTGTCTCACAAATAAACTGTATTTGCACCACGAGCACTAATTCACTCACTAATGGACTTGTGTTTGTGTTCTTTATTTCATGTGGCTGTATAAAGAACGGGACTATACTTTGGGACAAACCTGGGGATTACAACTTAAGTAATCCAGGCCGCTGTATTACTTAGTATCATTTATTGTTTACTGTTTGTTTTGCCGTCAGGCACGGGATTTACAAACTCATCAAACAACATTGCACCTGGATTATAACTGTCTTTCTTGATCACCTGCACACTGGTAACCACTTTGCCACAAGCACATTTAATTTCAACATACAGGTTTCGTTCTTAGAAACAGAGCTAAACTAACTAACTAACTAACCAGTTAGGCAGTTGGTAATTTACTTTAATGCACGTTATTCTATAACAATGGCAATATTCTATAACAATGGCAATATTGAAATGTCCTATTAATGTTTTTTGCTTTCTTATAAATTTAAATTTCATTCGTAAGCCGGTGTCCTCCAAAAATCTGCTTCTCAAAGCTTTGTGTCGCTGGTTGACGTAGCCACTGTTATGAAATAAAGGAAACTTAGAAAATACTTCACCTTAGTTGTTTTTATATTTCCCTATATGCAAAATATGTTAACTTTAAACAGTTTTTAAAGCAAAGAAATAGGGAAACATATGTTTACACTTTGTTATTTATTTTGTATTATCTATTACTAGATTATCTTTGATTGAAAACACCAATTGGTTACACATACAAATTCCTATTCGGACTCAGCCCTTGTACCGAGATCACAGTATTGCTTAATTGTAGGTGTGTTCATTTTCCTTTTCAAGATCCCATTATATATGTTATATCTGCTTTTCTGTAGTAATTTATAGTGCAATGTAATCATTTTCTATAACACTGAATATAGTATTTTCTGTATCAAATCCAGAGGTTTTCTTTAGGCCTCATTTTCACTAACATAATCATAACACACTGAAAGTGATTCAGACTTGTCAGTTAGTTTCCAGATACTCATTTAAGCAGAAATCCTGATTGCCAGAATCCTGATTAGGTGGCGCCGACTGTTTAGAAAGTGGTATTTATTTTTTCTGTTGTGATGTAAGACAGGCCTTGTGATCCTTACAGGCAATATACATTAAACATTGACTTTCACTGCAATGCAGCTTCCTCATTTGTGAGCCCCGAACTTGCCCCCCCCCCCCCAAAATAAAAACAAATTTGAGAACCTTTGCTGTTAAAGGCAGTGGTGGCAAACATTGTCCAAAACTAAAGCACATTTTGGCAAGCCTAAGTCTGTACTGTCTCCAGTTTATAAAATAAGAGTTCTGCCATAAGCTTAATTCATTAGTTGAGGCTTCTAAATTCCATACCCACATCAGACGAACACTGAGCCTCCCATTGACAGCAACCACAACATACCTCACTTAACAAGTATCTAACCACATTCACACTGTAACAGAGTTAAAACACATGGCTTGTAACACTGCTTTGTCTGACAGTCACAGCATTTAGGAGTTTAGATATGCTGTAAGGATTAAACACAGTGGACAGCTAGCCATGAAAAAATATGCAAAAAAGCTATAACTTGACTTCAGTGATTTCAAATATGATGTCTGCGTAGATCATCTTTGGCCTTGTTTTTAAGCTCAATATGCTTTAAAAAAAATAAGGAAACTATTCAATTCAGGACTGTTCTACAGCGATCTTTACAGACGTGCGCAATTTAAATATGTAAACTATATTTGATTTTTTTTATTTACAGCTTTTTTTTTGGTTAAGGAGGTGCTACATTTGAGAAACTTGTAATTTACTGCTGATGCGTTGGGTGGTCTATAGTATATATTTTTTGTATTGTTTGGTGGATATTTTTGGATCAGGTTTCTGTTATAGCCTAAGTCAGCATGATGCTCAGAGAATTTGTTCTTGCTGCAGGGATTTGTGATAAGTTAATGACAAGGAGACATATACTAGTCACTTCAGGCACATTTCACTCAATGAAGGAAGGGCCTGCCAAAGCACAATGCATTGTGGGGGATGTAGTTCCATAAAAGCAACTCTTCAAACCTAGAAAAAATATAAATATATGGAAGGTTCAGACCTAGAAAACAACCTGTATGAAAAGAGGCACTTTCTCACACATACAGTGAAAGCTGTATTTCAAGCATCTTCTTTTGAATGTCTGTTTGTTAATAAAAAGACAACATTCTTTTTTTTTTCTCTGAAGCCTTGTACCTGTATAAAGCACCTTAATGTAGTGTATCCAAATACATTAAGGGAACTAATAAACATAGCATGCATAAAAAGAGGGTAGACACATTTGTGATTCTGTAAAATATATTAAAAATGAGCAAACAAGTTAAAATAAAAAGGATGAAACAAGAGAACTATATGCATAGATAAAAATATTGTAGTTCATGAATGATAAACTATGTTATAGTGAACAAAAACAATTGTCATAGCGAAAAAGGTACCTGATATAGATATGTTCTGCATCATCTTGACCACAGTATGTTCCATGTTTAAAAAGTGCTTTAGAAACATGACAGAAATCTAACTTAAACAGTTGCAACAACAATGGGCAAATATAATGGTACATTTTTCTTTTCAGACCACCCTTCTCATTAAATACTGTTTATTTTTATCAAATCAACATTTATTCAAGCCCAAAATTTCTTAAACCAGCATGACCAGTTGAAACCAGTACTGCCAGCTCTGACCTGACTATACAATTGCCAAAGGCACAAAAAAAATTAAGAGGACTGTATTTATATTGTTATACAGTTAAATACAATAATGAAAAAAATGTGCTTCTGTTGAAAGATCCAGTTAAAAGTAGCCATGCTCTAATTAAAACATTTTTTTAAATCTGTGTTAAAAATCACCCCAGCATTCCACTCAGAGACACACAAACCTTTTTAGTTCCACACTATGCTCATATAATGGTGAGCCACCTGGCCTCAGTACTTTTAATGTGGGAATTTCAAACTGATTTTCACTTGGAACGTCAGATGGATTCTCAAGATGATGCACCTGATACTAAAAGCAGTTCACAGGAGTGTTCAGGAAGATAGATAGCTCCCGCAAGGATCCCCCTGCTCTCTGTTTAATAGGCTCCAATCCCGTTTTTTTGCGCTTTGCATCTTTACCTCTAAGAGAAAGACTAAATGAACAGGGTTTTGAGGTAGCTCAAAGTGGGCTTCCCATATGCCCCTTGTCTTCACAGCTGGTATTGGGGAGGATGTGGTGAGGGATATCAGTTTATTGGAGAGTAAGCCAAGAGGAGGTCAATTAAAATTCCTCCCTGTACCCAGGTTTTACGGTAAATTTCATTTGAATATAACCTCTTTGTTAGCCCCTTTCCTAGATGAGTATGGCAGGTTCTTTCTTATCCTATTTCATGTAACCCGATGATCTCTGCTGCAGTGGAAACATGTTGTTTCTTGACACTAGTGCTCGCCTTAAACTAGATGAAATAGTCGTGTGAAGCAGGGCAAGACTGGCTCCTGCACTGCTTCACTTCAACAGATCAAGTGCATCAAGGCGTTTACTTTGTCAGGTACAAGTGTCAAGTTGTGCATGAGGCTTTTTTTCTGAAATAAGCAAAAAAAATAATTCATGGTGTACGGGTCTGCTGAATCATTGATTACTCATTTTGTGGTTTGATGGATTTGGCTAAGAACTGTATTGAATAAAAGCTCCCGTATATCTTGGTTCTGAATGTAATTCTAACTTGAATAACATGCCTGAGAACATAACAACTCATGAGTGGAAGGCTGTCCTTTGTTGTTTGAAAAAGTTATTAGTACTTTATTGGAAATTAAGACACAAATTATGTTATACAGAATATGTTCAAATATGTTTGTTTTTTTTTCATCAGGAAGAACATATTGCCTTTAGTTATTACATACTATAGATCTAGATAGTGTGAAACAGCTATTTAATGGGGAGATAGATACTGAAATCAGCATACTGCATGCACTTACCTCTAAACTACAAAGTTTAGTCTTCAGTTGAATGGTATTTCACTTGGTTTGAATTGCGAGGTTACCGGTTCTCATCCAGCCCTTTCCATTTAATTCAATGGGCTGAGACACCAAACCATTACAAGAGTGTATCATGTTAAGCATCTGAAGGATCTTGTAGATCCTGCAAATATAATACCAACAGCACACACAATTTTTTAAATTAGTGGACTAATAACAATTGCAGTTGACATTTTATTAAATATACATTATTACATATGCATACAGGGTTATTGCAGTTGCAGGCATTACATTTGCTGGTAGAGTATTATATTTAATTTTGTGGGATCATTAAATTGGTTCTGCAGACCCCATCCACCATAACACTTTTTGTTGTATTTACGTACTGGTGCTTAAGCGGTATATGTACAGAATCCAGTGTTTAAGTGTAAGTATACATACAATAACTGTAAACTGAACATCTTTCACATTTATAAATACCTATGTATCAGTCACACAGTAGAATGTCAATTCAAATGTGAATCATGGGGTCTACATTGATCTCTGAGCCATTTGGAACATATGTTTTCTAAACCAGTGTTGAATTTGTGGTAAAACACTGCAAATGCTGGTAATGGCTTGGTAAAAAAACCCTACAAATTCTGGTAATAAGATGGTACCAGATAGCATTACCTTGCACATGTAGCATGGTAAACTTCCAGAAAGGTTGGAAATGCATTCTGAAGTGGATAAAATCCACTGAAAGCTTTAGATCCACACGTACAGCATGACATGAATTAATGACCTGTTTACCAAAATGTGACAGGCTGGTGAGTGGATAGAGGCCCAGAGACAGACTGCAGTTCAATAAATATATACTTTTATTATAAATCAACACAAAATAAGGGCACAAGGGCCAAAACAAAGGGATTTAAACACAAAAAAACAAACTTACAAAAATAAAGATTTCCAGGATAGGCAATGCCTTCACTGGATTTAGAAAAATTCAGAAAACCAAACATCAACCTGCTTCCTCAGCCCCCTCCTCTTAATGGGAAGCAGAGGCCTCCTTTTATATCAGGTGGCTGGGCGCTGATTGATTGTTAATTATGCTAATCAACCCCAGCCACCTGAACACAATAAAGCCAGGCAGGTAGGGGAATTTAACCCCATCCCTGCCAATTTTTAAAGAGCAGAGCTTTACTCTGCCACACAAGTAAACAAAACAAATGAATCAAGTAGTTAAGAAAGCTATTTAAGATTCTGAGTATTTAGCCTACTTGTACAGGCTAACCAAACTAACGTTTAAACCAACTTTAAACTCTCCCTGGTCTTTTTAAGCAAGAGAACCCTGATTAGATGACCAGCAGTTTACCATGTCGTGAAGTAAGAGCCAGAGTCGTAAATGAGGACTCTACTGCACAGCAGGGATGGACAAAATGGTCCTAGCTATAACTATTTAACAGAAAATGAAAATAGTGGTCCACAACTCTATTGAAAACAATTGAATATAGATTGCCAGCAATGTATTTAAAATAGAAAATAGTAAACACTATTTTGCAAACGGTATTTTATTTTTAAACAGTCGACACCATAGTGTTTATGATATACTGGACACATGTTTGTTTATCTTGGTGGAGAGGGTAGATATGATAGTGAACTAATGTACAGCTGGATATAAATGATCTGTGATAATGTGTTTGTATGTATTTTTTTTAACCCTTTCTATTCAGCATATTTGTATTCACTGTTTAACAGTATAACTTAGTGTTTTGCTATCACAAAGGAATTGTCAATGACTTTGTTCACCAGAATGGAATAGAATTTTCTGTCATCATACCGTCATCCTACTATACTTTCTAGGTTTTGCAAATACACGTTCGAAGCATGGAACTGGAGGTGATAGACCAGAGCCAGTTTGGTACAATTATCATCTTTCCATTGGTGAAAATGCATCAAATTCAAGGAACGAATGGAAGAATCATCATCTTACTGAGATCGAAATACACTTCCTTTTCTCCTGCAATCTCGCTGCATTTTGTGTTAAGAAATGCTTAACAAAGAACAAATAATGCAGAACTATTGTAACTTGACATCAAAAAAATTACAAAAACAGTATAGTTCAGATTTACACACCGTGACAAAACCAGCGATATACCATAGCAAGCCGAACTCTGTGCAGCGCAGTCAATAAAGCCTTCGCTTGCTGTCTTACGATATGGAATTGAATCAGGCTGCTGGAAAGTATTCTAATACAAAGTAGCCCACTTCTATTATCATAATGATAGCGCTGCAGTTACAGCCTTTCTTTGAAAATGAATTGATTTGGAGTTAAGAATCGTACATCTTTTACAGACACGGTTTGTTTTATGAAGTTCAGATTATAGGGTAGCTATTGAAATGGTCGCAATGCCGAGTCACCAAAAAAACAAAGCAGATATTAATATAGCGTAGTCAAAAACATTTGCTTACATTGAATTAGTAGTAGCGATAGACTATTGGCAAACAGATTAACAAATCTCTTTTGTACTATTAGGGAATCGTAATGGAAACATTTAGCAAATAATTACAAATTACATTTAACCAAAAAATTAAAAAAACACGTTTTTAAAGACCATCCTTGCTGCACAGATATTTACCAAAGCAAGAGTGATAATCAGGCATTTATCACGATTAGAAAGTGGTCCAGAATGGCTGTATTTGATTTAAAAACCTCCCACTTAAAGACTTTTTTCCCCCACTTTTCAATGTTTTTATTTCCTTCCGTTTTGCTTTTTTAAAAGCTAGAGTTTCTATCTCAGTGTTTCACATTCATTTACTCTGTGAGATTGAGTACCCTGCAATGATACATGAAAAGTTACAACACCAACAAAAAATACTAGGACAGTGTGATCGATTTCAGTTATTAAATGTATACAGTACATCAGCCCACAGTAATGTGGTTTTCTTCAGGACATAAATTACTCAAGTTTTAGTCGTTCTCAGTGTAACATCTTGTGAGTGACCTTAGTCATAACCTTCTTTAATAACCCTAGTAACCTATAATATGACTCCCACTCGAGAGTTTAATTGCACTTTTATTTGACTGCATTGTGAAGGTATATGTAAGGCAATGGGAATGCAAAAGGCAGATTTACTGGATAAATTGCCAAAAGAAATGTTGAATCACATTTAATGATTGTGAAACTGTGAAGCAGACCAAGTTTTTCTGAGACTATATTCAAATAAATAGCAGCAGATAATTATATAAAGCACTCATAAAAGGATGTTAAATAGGTAAAAACTTAAATATTCAGAAAAGGTGATGATGTAAATCAGGCAATGATTTTGAATTTATAACACTGTGAATATGTATTCCATTGTGTGTTATCATTCTTGGTGTCCAACCAGATGCTTTGGTTATGTAAAGAATGATTCAAAACGAAAAAGGAATATAATGCAGTTCTACATTTCAGTTTAGAGTTTAGCAGTTGTTTCTGTAGTTATTGTACTAAATTATATTTTATTGTATTTGTTTTTAAACAATCTGAAATTCAAATGTCACATCACCATTCAGACTGTGTCATTTTGTCCGTTTCATTGTTATTTGAACACACATTCAAAAGTAGACAATATTTAACTCGTAAAATGCAAATACTTCTGTTAACGTTTGCTGCTGTACATGCATGTCAGGGCACGGCTGCTTTTCTATAATGAAGTGCACCTGCTATCCCTTTGTAATGCACAAGGAGTCCCCTTGGGAGGGTCTCTGAACACCTTCTCTTACAGCACCTCCTGCTGGGTGCAACTGGGTCTGGAGTTTGCTTGTTAATACAAATTCCTTGCTTTGTAACATGTGTCAAACTCAGTAGTGCACAACTTGGTCCGGAAGGGGGGGGGGGTGTCCCTGCAGGTTTTTATTCCAACTGCACTCTAAAGTATTTTATTGGACCTTATTAGAAGCTTAATTGGTCCAGTTAACCAATTTAGGGTACCATGGCCTCAGTTGTGCACCACTGGTCTAACTCAACAGTAAGGAATCGTACATACCCTGTCAACAGAAAGTGCTCCATCACTTTTACACTTAAATTCAAGCCCAAGCACAAAATTAGTGGTAGAATGGGTAAATTCCTCTCAATGATACTTTACTAAGTAGAGCAGAGCCATAGCGTATACATTTTTAATTCATGCTAGATTTAAGAAGTGACATACATAATGATTAAATTTTGTATTTAGTCATAGCTATATGAACGGCAGCAACAAAGATTTGTAGATGACATAAGTAAATGCTGATTGTGGGAAAGCTCAAAGCAACTCATGCATTGTAGTTCTCAGTCTAAACCAGGGCTTCTCAAACTGGTCACTGCTTGTTTTCATTCCAGCGGAGCTCTCAGTTACTTAACTAGACCCTTAATTTAACTGATAATTTGCTTAATTAGACCTTTTTACTTGTTTTCGGCTCTTGAACAGTTAGCTATAACAGTTGATAAGTAACTTGAACTGCAACTGTTAAGAGCTGAAAACAGGTAAAAATGTACAATTTAAGTAAATGATCAGTTTAATTATTAGTTCAGTTAAGGGTATAGTTAAGTAATTGAGGGCTCGGTTTGATTTATGACAAGAAGGCTCTGCATCTGCAAAAAAAAAAAAAAACCCCAAAAAAACAAAACAAACAACAACAAAAAAAAACACAAAACTTTGATTATACCCTGTAGCAAAATGGTTAACAGTGTGCAGGTGCAGGTGATTAAAGGACAGACAGACAATTGTAATCCAGGTGCAAAGGTTCGTTTTATTTGTTTTGTCCAGTGCCTGAGGACGAAACAAACAATAAATAATAATGATGTTAAGTAATACAGCAGCGAGTATTACTTATAATCCCCGGGTTTTCCCCGCAAATAACCGTCCCGTTTTTATTATTCCCCCACACAAAACACATACACACGTGTCATTTGTGACCAAATTGAGCACGCCACTGTTTCACTTTTCATTGATGTGATGTTATAATTTTTTTGTGTCTTATTTGGTTGTTTTATTTTATATTACAGTAATCCCTCGCCAATCGCGGAATTAATGTATACGCGGTTTTCCTCTCGCATACCAATTTGCCAACCGCGGCATACAGATTTGTGTATACGCAATTTTGCACGGAAACATATGACGCATCCGCATTTGCTTCTGCGCCATCGTGTATAATCTTACGTGCTCCCATCTCGCCAACATCTCTCGCTTTGTCTCGTGTAACTAGTCATACTTGTGCGCATGCGGTCTGGTTGCTTCGTGTTAACTTAGCGTAATTATCAGCAGTCAACAATACCCTGCCTTTCAACTCTTAAGTATTCAAGGTAAATAAAACATTACTTTTTACATGCTACATTACCCAGGATGTTATATTATTTGCATTGTTTTTATGTTACTGTGTTTTTCCTTTGTGTTTAGTGAGGGAAAATGCAACTTGGACAGGCTTTGATAAGTGCAACCGCTTCCCTTTAAAAGCGCATTAGCTCATTTAACCTTGCAGTTTTCTATGTCCCTGTCCCTGCCATCTGGGCTGGGAGGCTACTGCGCCACATTCACATACACAAGCACTTCGAGTGTGCTGGTTTTAGAGAAATAGGAAGCATATAGTAAATGATTGAGTATTTCATTAACTTACATGCTGGTTATGATTGCTCAGAGCTGAGCAGCACACTTTGTACTTTGCCCACATAAAACATTTTAAAGAATGTCTGCTTTTACATCCAATGTTGAAGGTTCAGGTCCCTCTTGATATGATAATGATGTTTTGTTTATGTATTACCATACTGTACAATGAAGCGCAATGACAAATCCCAGAAAGACCACAAATGTATTTATTCCCATTCGCAAGTTGTGATGTACGCTTTCTTTTTTTTACCGCACTATGACTTACTGCTAATAATTCAACATGCTGGTAATCAGATAATAAGCAATGTTGTTGAATTGTACACACTACTGCAAAACAAAGACAGCATACAACTTTCTCCATGAACCTTGTTAAAAACGTTGCTTCATAATTGTAGCGTGGGGGTTTGGAATCTTTTCATGTACAAAGTGTCATGGTATGGCACAAGAAGAATGAATGGTGCCGTGGCTACCAGGTTGCACCATGATTTATTTTAAATATTTTGAAAGATATATAAATGATAAGTGTATAACAGTTTTCAAATAGCCAACATCTTATTAATGGGGGTGTGAATGAGGATCCCCATGGAGTGAATAAAGCTTATGAATCCAATCAGAAATGCATGGGGGGGTTGTTAAGCATTGAATGATGAAGGACAATACCTGCATCTTAACATCTCAGTTTATTTATAAATGCATCGCTGCTGAATGACTCTGAGTTGCTGGAAGCTTATTGACGCTAAACAATACCAGCACAGCAGCTTATGGTAATGGCAAATATTCAACTGTGAGCTTTAAAGATATCATAATAATATAGTGGTTAGGGGTTTGGTGCTGTCAAGCCACCCAAGTCAATGTCAAAACTGGCAAACAGTTAAATAAGGGAAAATACATCGAGGGTCTTCCTACAGTTTAACTAGGCCACAAGGGTCAGGTCATAGACGAGGGTCCTGTACGATACACCATTCCCCTCCAGAGCCCAGTTGACTTTCTCTATCTACAGCTAGGGTAGTGATGGATAGATTTATTTTCTGTAGACCTCTAAAGTTCTGTCCCTTTCTGATAAAGAAACCAATAGTTTACCATTGCTTAGAGATATGCATTTAATTTCTTAGACCCCTGGCTTCCTCATACTGATCAATGATTTTTGCTATTCAGATACAATTGGCAAGAACTCATGTTCTTTTCATAACCCTAAGGCATACAAAAACTTATACCACACAAGATGTAAGGCAAGCAGCACCTGCTGATATGAAAGAATTACTTTTATATTTAGGTAACCGGGCAATGTTGTAACCACAGCTTCATTTTTTGCTTTTAATTACAAAACGTCTATCAGCACAAGGGATTGTAGACTGACATGTTATGACTTTTTGTTGAGACCTGGCACATACTGTATGGTACTGTAATTACTGTTCTTTCCAGGTTCATATCTTTACATTGTTAAAGATGCCTATATTGTCAGGGTTGCAGTGAGGAGAAGCTATTTGAGTTTGGGTTGACACCAAGTATTTTCCGTGGGAATGTATTTAAACAGCACTATGATAATGTCAGTATATTTGATTTAGAACATAGTGCTTTTTGATGAAGGGGAGATTGAAACAAAAATTATTTTGCAGTTGTGGTACATAACTAGAAGGATCGTTGGCTGTTTGTAGATTTAACATTTGCACATTGTCCTACCAAATCTAAAACACACGTGTGCATGGTGGCGAAACAAAATAAGTACCCCCACTTTATTTTATAACTATTTGGAAATGTCATTCATCCATTGTAAAACTATCCATACCAAATGTAGCTTACTATACCTTGCGTACTTGCTATTAAATCATGAATGCATATTGTGAAAAAAAGCAAAATGCCTGTTGACGGGGAGAATTTTCATTCTTAGCACTAAGTTTCCCATATTCATATATTGTCAGAAGGTTAGCACAGTGTTGAAAGAAGCATGTTTGGAAAGCAGCACATAAATATATGTTGGGCGTATAATATTTTAAACAATCAAAAATAATAATTTATGTTTTAGCTACAGCTTTAAATCAGAATATGTACAAAATATTTTAAAAAATCTCCATGAAGGGGATGATAATAAAATCTGTCTAAATAAGATCAGTCCAACTTTTATATCATAAAAGACATAAGGGCCATATAATTAGGGCTTCTGTTTTTCAGGTTTTTTTAATTGCATTTTTCAGTGGTTATGTTTAGCTATTTTTGAGTTTTATGTAAATCAATTCTTTCAGGGCTGTAGTTTTTGATATACTGTCCACTTTCCAAAATGCTTGAGCGTTTTTTCTTCCATCAAAATATGTATAGTAGTAACTCGACAGTACTTGCACACTTAAGTTGTACCTTCTTTCCTTTGCTGTCTTTCACAATGAGATGGTCACAAGCACATTCTTTTGGGGTTTTTGTATGTAGGCATTTTTGTACATTTCGCCACAATTCTGTTTTAAATCCTCCGTATCTTAACTGTAATACAGCTTTAAATCCCGCTAACAAGCCTCCATTCCTGACTGTAATCTCGTTTTTAATCGCAAGCTGGGTTTAAAGTATTCAGAACGAATCAAGGATAGATGCAAGTCAGAAAGGCGGGATTTTGCCCACCAGCAATGGGAAATGTATTTATTATTATTTTTGTAGTTTTCCTGTGTTTAATGGCTATCCACCAGTTTAATTTTCTTTTGTATTGGAGGTGTTTTTATTGTTTTTTATTGGTTAAAATAAAAAATCAGAAGCCCTACATATAATTCATACATCAAAAGTCTTAAAATGTGTTATATCTTTAACTTATTTACCTCCTCATTTCTCAACCTTATTTGCCTGCACCTAGCTGGAAAGTCCAGAGAGGGTGGGTGTGGCAGGCTGGCGAGTGGATAGAGGCCCAGAGACAGACTGCAGTTCAAAAAAATATACTTTTATTATAAATAGATACAAAAATAAAAAGGCACAAGGGCCAAAACAAAGGGATTGAAACACAAAAAGAAAGACAAAAAAGCAAAATGTACAAAATAAAGGTTTCCAGGCTGGGCAATGCCTTCACTGGATTTAGAAAATTGAAAAAGGAAAAAATCACAACCACCAAAACACCAACTTGCTTCCTCAGCTCCCTCCTCCCAAAAGAGAAGCAGAGGCCTCCTTTTATGTCAGGTGGCTGGGCGCTGATTGATCGTTAATTAACCTAATAAACCCCAGCCACCTGAACATAATAAACCCAGGCAGGTAGGGGAAATTAACCCCATCCCTGCCAATTTAAAAAGGGCAGAGCTTTGCTCTGCCACAGTGGGTCACAAAGTTAATGCTGAACAGACAGGAAAAGAAAAAAATAAATGGTATTATTTAATGTTCTGGCACCGGCTTTGTGAACACCCATAAAACACTGACTTTCAAATGAAAAAATAAAAGAAGATAAAGACTGCATATGTTAAATTGCAGTACAAGTTACAAAATACATTTGAATTATTTATTAATTATAATATTTGAATAGCAATTCCAATGACAATGAGTAATCCAATGCCAAGAATAAAGGGCTGGTACATAAAAACACATTTATACCAGTAAAGACTATGAAGGCTATGTGTAAGAGTCTCTGGTATGCAGCTGGTAACATACTTTAAAACTCTACTACAGTTTATGGCTCCCCTGTTTTCCACACCACTATATTCTCTAGAGGAATATTACATTGTATTGTATTTTAATATTTATACTTAAAATTACCAATAAAATAAATGAGAGCATTTTAAATGTACTCCTCGTTCTGATCTCTGTTTCATGTTGGCTCTCCTTGCTGCCTGGCTGACACATTTTTTATATCAGCAGTGGCAAACCTGAGAACCTTGCTGAATCTTCCACAAGGAGCTGTAGACTGATGCAGCCTTTTGTTTTTTTTTTAAAAAAAGGCCGGTGTTCTAGTACGTTTGCTCACAAAGTTAGGAGGTTTATTTGATTAATTGCATTCTGTTTTCACAGTATTTTTCTTAAACTTATCAAAAGGTGCCTTATCTTCTAAGAGCCATATTGATAGTAATGCTGAGGTATAAGTTATTCTAATGCTACTTTTTTCACGAGATGTTTTTTGTTAGGCCATATTGCAAAAAGCGTTGAATACAAGTATAGAGAGGTTTATATTATGTAATGCCTTAGTTAGACCCCACCTTGAATACTGTGTGCAGTTTTGGTCACCTCAATACGAAAAAACATGATTGCACTCAAGCAGGTACAGAGAAGGGCAACAAGGCTGATCCCAGGACTTTGACAGGAGCTATGAGGACAAGTTTAAAGAATGCAATCTCTTCAGCCTAGAGAAAAGAAAGGACAGAAGGGACTTGATTGAAGTCTTTAAAGTCATAAATGGTATAGATAAGGTTAACCTAAGACTCTACTTAAAGTTAAGCAAAGAGAGAAGAACAGGAGGACAAAAGTGGAAGATGAGTAAAAGTAAGTTTAGAACAGAAAGTGGGAAGCACTTTGTTGCAGAGAGTTATATATGCATGGAATAACCTACCAGGTGAAGTAGATTCTGTGCTTTTAAATTGGTTGCACCCAGTACGGGGAAATGGTGTGCTAACGGGACAAGCCTTGATGGGCAGAATGGCCTTTACTCGTTCTCAAACTTTTCTTATGTTCCTATGTTATTATGGTCTTTAACAATCTTTAGCGTGTTACAGACCATCCTGAAGTATTCACAAGACCCTCGTTACTTTATCTTTGCTGTATCCTATGTTGTTTGTATTGCTGAAATATATTTTCAACATGCACCGGTTTGTTTTGGTATTTTGATGGTTGGTTTGTGAAGGACCGGTGGTGCATTGCACCCCTTTATTATCAAGGTGAAATTCAATTGGAATTCAGTTATGCAAGTGAGACGGCTTGGTGGGGGGGTTCTGTAGGCCTGTTGTGCTGTATTTTTGGGGGTGGAGGAGGGGTTGGAGGATCAGGGGTGGCCGGGAGAGTTTGGGAAGGGTCACTGATTGAACAATTTGACACCCTGGGATGGGAGTGGGTGGTGTGTGACTTGTCTGGGGTTTATCTCAGTTGTAAGTTGTCCTGTGAACATATTGAATAATGCCTAACTAAAAAGTGTCAGTGGCACCTAAAACAGTGCTTTGTAGTGTGCTATTGCACACTCAAAATTTTCACTTTTTAAATTATTTTAGTCACATATCTTGATGGAAATACACAACTGATTTCAAGTGTCAAGAGAGTGAGGTTTACATTAAGTGTTTCTTTGGAAACCAATCAAAATGTTAAGATGGTGACATAGGATAAAGAGTCTTTATATCCTGCAACTGATGGTACCAATGATAGTACACTTACTGTATTTTGCCTTTCAGCTGCCTTTTGGAAAAGTTTGCCTAAATAGATTTGCTTTGCAATTTTTCCTTCAACTATGTGCTTCCAATGACCGTACTATGCATTTACAGTTCATGGTTAGCCATGATTGGCCTGATACTGCTTTTAACTGTGTAAACTTTTATGAAGGAATGGACGTACTTGAATAATACACCCATAACACACCAACTTTCAAATGAAAAAATAAAATAAAAAGACCACATATTAAGTTACAAAATACATTTGAATTATACTATTTGAGGAGCGATTCCAATGACAATGATTTGCAATGGTTTACTACACTTCTCTATGTACTGTACTATGCATGCACTTGTTTTACTACACTTTTTTTTTTCTTGGTATGCTTCAATAAACTGTACTTAAAATATATATATATATATATATATATATATATATATATATATATACACATACACACACACACACACACACACACACACACACACACACACACACACACACACACACAGGATGATTCAACACATGTTTTACACTTTTTTTTTTATTTTTTTAGACTTGTTCATAAGTTGCATGGCATTGTAATCTTGGCTTCAGTTTGAAAAGTAATTGTTTTGTAAGCATCCATTTAATGTATGCTTTAAAGATACCCGTGTTTTGAATTGGTTTCAGTTGGTTTCAATAGAAATTGGCTTAATCTGGCTTTGACCAGGATAACTTCAGGCACTTGCTTCAGTCTTACTGTCTAGCCAGATAACCATCTTTAGTTGTTTTTGTACAAAACATTCTCTATTACTGGACTGTTTACAAGAAATATCTGTGCAAGAGCTGGAAAAAAATACCAAATGCTTGATATTCTTTGAATTGTTATTTAATTATACATTATGTATCCAAGTTTATTATTATTATTATTTAATAATTCATGATTGTTTGAATTTATACATTATAATATGTATAGTGTACATTAATCCCAATGATTTACTTTAATTGTGATAGCAGAATTGCATTGACTTGCGCCAACGTGTTATTCCGCATGGGAGTATATAGTTTGGAGTGTATACTTTGGAGGATTGATTTTGATTCTTAACTAATCAGACAGCTCATTCTTTCCTTACCCACCTTTGGATTTCCTATTTCCTGTTTACTTTTACTTTTTCTCTGGAAGCTTGATTGGTTGCGTAAGGGGAGAGATGCAACTTCACCACTGAATGCGTGTGTTCCAAAAATAGTGTCTTGTGTGATTAGTACTGATTCCTGGAGAGATGCCTAAACACTTAAGTCTGCTAACACTGTAGAAGATTTGTAGTATCAGGAAATTGACTGTGTGTGTGTGTGTGTGTGTGTGTGTGTGTGTGTGTGTGTGTGTGTGTGTGTGTGTGTGTGTATATATATATATATATATTATATATATATATATATACACTGTAACATTGTTAGACCCGACTGCAGAGCGTGCTGCACTGTGAGGGGACTCTTTAGGGAGTGGTTAGTAGGGAGGGCAGGGCATGGTTAGTTGATGGAGATAGTAAAAAGGGGTGTGTTATTTTGGCTTGGTCTTAGCCCATAGGGACAAGTGTCATTTTGGAGCAATAAAACAAATCTTGATTTGCACCGAGAATTACAGAGTCTGTCCATTCACTTTCCAATAGAAGAAAAAAAGAGACTCCATGTCACCCAAATATATATATATATATATACACACATATATATATATATGTGTGTGTGTGTGTGTGTGTGTGTGTGTGTGTGTGTGTGTGTGTATATATATATATATATATATATATATATATATATATATATATATATATATATATATATATATATATATATATATTAATGCCTTGCAAAAGTATTCAGACCCTCTCACAGTTTTCACATTTTGTTGCTTTAAAGCTTGCAGTCATGACACTTTGAAGTAGGAATTAATATGTGTTGTATACAGAACCTACTCCACACATTCAAAGCAAAAACAAAAAGTAAGAAGTAAATAGATAATTAATATGAAATAAAAATGGAAAAGTCATGATTGCATAAGTATTCAAACCCTTTGCTGTGGCAAACCTCAGACCAAAGTTGAATGGCCTATGTCTGTGTGCAATATTAGTGATACTCATGATTTCAGAATAAAAACACCTGTCTCTGTGAGGTTCTTTGGTCAGGTCGTGAATTTCAAGCAAAGACTCAATTATGAAGACCAAGGAGCTTTCAAAGCAAGTCAAGGATAAAGTCATTGAAAAGCACAGATCGGCAGAATGGTACAAAATAATATTAAAGTCTCTGAATATCCTTGTGAGCACAGTCTACTCAGTCATCAAGAAATGGAAGGTGCATTGTATCAACCAGGCACTGCCTAGATCAGGCTGTCCCTCCAAACTGACCAGCCGGGCAAGGAGGAACCTGGTGAGGGATGCCACTGTGAGGCCAACAACAACTTTGAAAGTGCTACAGAGTTCAATGGCTGAGATGAGAGAAAATGTGCATCAGTCAACAACATCCAGAACACTTCACAAAAGTAGCCTGTATGGCAGGGTGGCAAGAAAGAAGCCATTACTAAAAATAAGCCATCTCAAAGCCTGCATGGAGTTTGCAACATAGCACCTGAGTGAGTCTGAAAAAATGTGGCAAAAGGTGTTGTGGTCAGACGAGACCAAACTGGAACTTTCTGGTCTAAATGCCAAGCGTTACGTTTGGCGCAGACCCAACATCTCCCAGTCAACACCATCCCTACAGTCAAGCATGGTGGTGGCAGCATTATGCTATGGGGATGCTTCTCCTCAGCAGGGACTGAAAAGCATGTTAGGGTTGAAGGAGAAAATGGATGGAGCAAAGTACAGGCAAGCATTACAAGAAAACCTGTTTCAGACTGCTAAAGACTTAAAACTGGGGCGGAAATTCACCTTTCAGCAGAACAGTGATCCAAAGCACAAGACCAAAGCTACACTGGAGTGGCTTAAGAATAAGAAAGTGAATGTCATTGAGTGGCCCAGTCAAAGTCCTGACTTGAATCCTATTGAGAATCTGTGGAAAGACTTGAAAATTGCTGTCCATAAGTGATCCCCAAGCAACTTGAGAGAGCTTGAGCAAATCTGCCAAAAAGAATGGGCACAAATTACACCAAGCTAGTGTGCAAAGTTGTTAGAGACTTCCTCAAAAAGACTTGTGGCTGTAATTGCTGCCAAAGGTGCTTATAAAAGTGGAATAACATAAATGGAATAACGTCTTTACTGGGACTTGTTTCAAATGTGTCTTTGCTTACATTGATGTGCTGCTGAATTTCAGGACAGAGCTGCGCTTCGGCAGTTCAGATAATACTGCCACCAATACGTGTTTGATAGAACTTCTTTACAACTTTAAAATGTCTGAAATATTTCAGGTTTGTGGTTTTGATTTGGACCCCGGTTTCTTGAGAACGAGTTTAGTCAAGAATTGTCCGTTATTGGCCTACCCCTTCATCAACACTAATAGTGGTAGCCAACAACAGAGACCAGCCTCAGGTTCTACCAAAAAGAAATGAATTTGCACTGAAGCATAATCTGTTGAAAATTAAAGTCAAAATCCTCCAGGTAAAATAATCCCTGAATTTACTCATTTAATCTAAAAATATATTCATTGTATTTCTGTTTATTTACAAATATATACTTGCAGTATGAGCAGAATATTGAATGATCATACGTTATATACATTTATCTGCCGGGGCTCGTGGTTTACCTTCTTGTGGCGAATATAAAAACTGTATACCATGACCGTTTATTTAGTATTCTCTCTCTCTCTCTCTCTCTCTCTCTCTCTCTCTCTCTCTCTCTCTCTCTCTCTCGGTTTGAAAGGGAGTATAACTGCAGTGTACAAAAATGTAAAAACAGAAATTTGATAGATTTTGAAAAGATGTTTCTTTTAACTTATAAAGCCCTTGGATTGGCACCAGGTTATTTACAGAGTTGTTTACCCTTTACAATCCAAGTCGTACTCCAAGTTCACAGGATGTGGGGCTATGGTTGTTCCGAGCATGAATAAAGATGGTGCAGTAGGGCGGGCCTTCTCTTGTAAAGCCACAGTATTGTGGAATGCTCTGCCATCTTTAGTCAAAAAAGCAGGGAATCTTTCTGTTTTTAAAACAGCATTGAAAACTTTTATTAGATGGCTTTTTACCATTATTTTTATCACTATATATCATTTTCGACTGTCTTTTTAACAGTTTTATAGGAATTATCATTGCCTTTTAAATGCTGTAACGCACCTTGTGATCCCTGTGAAAAAAGGCACTATATAAACGTAAATAAATAAATAAATATTTATTTCATAACGCTTCTTCGGTTGTGTATAAAGAAAAGTAAATAGTGCTGTAAAGAAGTCTGTGGATGGTGTCATGATTATATCAGAATAGAATGTTCATTCCAAGGGGTTCCAAAGTTCCTTTTGTTTCTGTGTAGCATTTGTTCAACAGCAATGACTGATATATCACTATAGATTAACAAAAAAAAACACAACACAATGGAAAAATGTAATATTTTAATGAAGAAATATTTTTTCTTAAACTCATACATGGCATCATTTTGGTGTGTTAGCTTCCACAGCAGGGGTATTCCCTATGGCAGCTTTATAGGTCAATGCAAAAGACCCCTTATCTGTTTAAAGATCATTACTGGTACTGTTTTATAAACATTACCTTTTTGCAAAGCTCTTTGTCACTAAATGTTTATTTTGGGTGTAGACTAGATTGTGCTGACGTCACTACATTGATGATTTGTAGGTAAATTAAATAGGTTGTGCAAAACAAAACAAAAAAAGAAAACATTCAAACCATTTCAAACAGAAAAACAAAGGTATTCGGCCAGTAGCAACTGCTTTTCTAATTCTAAACATGTATGCTTTTTAGTCGAGTATATTTTCATTGCCCTTGGCAGCTCTTTGCATTTTCTCTTGTGCCAAGTTCACACTATTTTTTGCATGCCATTCAACATTTGAAGTTGAAAATGTAGACCAATATCTCAATGAGATAATATTTTATTGGTGTAAGGAATAATGTGTTAATAGAGACTTCTTTTTATAGGGTTTGATGAACAAGAAGGTTGCACTAAATGGATCTAAAAACTGTCATCATTTCAATTATTCACCGCAGACTGAAATGCACTAGAGAGACCCAGATATACTGTTGATAACACTGTGAGGGCAAGATTCCCAGAAGGTTGTTATATGAAATTGAGTTGTATAATTGCAAATTCATACTTTGAACAGACCAACTTACAATAACAAATCAACCGAACGAGTCAGATCAAAAAATATTCTGTTATTTACCCAAATGGTTTTGATTATCTATAAATAGCTATTTGTGGCACAAAAATGCAATTCAAAGAGAGAACATGGTTTTCGCAGAACCTTGCCCTGAGAGACTGCCAACTCTCCACAATCACAGAACAAGTAGCCAGCCACTGATGTACGGCCACATCGGGATAAACGCAGCAGCACATTAGCACATGCACACTACACATTCAGAAACATTTTGTGTATAATGTAACCTGTGAACCAACAATGTTGTGACCCTTAGTTATTGTAAGACCTAGATGTGCTGTATATTTTATATGCATCATTTGTTTTTAGTCTTAATAAACAGGTTAATTTCTGGTTAAATAAAGCTTGATGAAAATATCTTTATAAACGACGATCTTAGCTGTCGTTGGCTCACATCCAGTTGTGCGTACTATATTTACAGTAGAAATATAATTCTATTGCTTATGAAAGTTTACTATACCCCTACGCTGTAGAAATGCAAAACTCTTCCATTTATTTTGCCCCCAACAATAATATTTTTTGTCAAGAGAAAAAAAAAACAGTTTGTACCTTTCTCTTTGAACTGTACCCAGAGCAGGAACAATGTCTGTTGTTGAGCCAAAATAAAAGAAAACCAGTAATATACGTCACCTGGGTTACGTTTAATAAATATTTATATTGTGAAACTGGGAACTTTGTGTATTTATTGAATATAGAACATTAGCCTTATAAATAGCAGCTATCAAAAGAGGAACACTAATCTGAGTCTTGATGTTTATGCCACAACACTGATGAAATAAGCTTAATTTTTTTTAACAGTTTTGTGTATTTGTCATCAAATATTAGCTACGTAGGCTGTATTGAAATGGTAAACACAGGATGGTGTTGCCTATTCATACGTTTTGAGTGGGGAGCCCACTTTAATACTTGCTTCATTTTCCATCAGCTTTGAACATGCATGTGGTACATTATAACAACAACGGTAAAAGAAAGCCTCATTTTGTTACAATTGACAAAATTGCATTATGCAAATTGGTTAGTTTTATTACAGATTCCCAGCCAACAACTCCAACCTCAAAGTTAAAAACACAAATAATGTTTATTGGGGCATAGCAAGGGACAGGTCTTTTTCGTGTGGTAAACAGAGCAGTGCCCCCTGTGGAGACAGGGGAAACAGACACCTTAGATTCTTATCACTTCAGTCATGTTAGAGGAGCTATATACTGTACTGTACTGTGTGTGTGAGCTGGTAAGAGTAAAAGTACAGCAAAAACAAAAGTGAAGCTGAAACATACAGCAGGGAGCAACACTTTCTAAAACAACCTTTGCTGTATCAGTGCATCAACTTGTTTCTTTAACAGTTATTCTGAAACCAAGTGCAGTGTACATCGATGGACTTCAGAGGTACTGTAGGCAACCCCACATTTCTGCATGTATTCAGGAATGTGATTTTTTTGATATTTTAGTTTTCAAGAAATTGGAATAGTTCCTTAATAAAATGACAGGTTTACTATAACCAAATGTACCATACAAATCAAAAAGGTAGGTTAAATGTGTACATTTTGTATGATTTGACCAAGATAAAATATATTGGAATGTATCACTGACACAGCTGAGCTTTCCTCATGTGTAATTATACACAGTGTATTGTGAAAGTACTCCGCAGTTTTGATTTTAGGTATACATTTTCAATACTTTTCTTTTTTTCACAAATTGAACCAGTACATTTCTCAAATTCCCATTTAAAGGAACATATTCTTTAAAATGAGAAAAACAGACATATAAATAGATTTTAAAAGACTTCTGTTTAGTGATGTATGCTTTTGAAAAGGCAAAAGGTTTCAAATTACCCACACTGGTCCCATTGTATTTGAGCCTAGACAAACAGAAATGCAAGAAAATATGCAAATCCTGTTCTAAATATGAATTGAAAACAGAAACTTGGTACTCTTTCCTGTCTCCCAATAATCCTGTCTGTCAGTAGACTATGCCTTAAGAAAAACATCACAAGGCATTTAATTTTCAAGTGTTGACTCAAGGGAGCAACACTTTCACGTTTGCTCCCAGAGTCCTATGAAGGTGTTTTAGGATTTCATGTAGCACTCAACAAGGGAACCCTCAGAAAGCGATTTCATTTAACACTCAACAAGGGAAAGCACAGGGGAGCTTAGCACCCTCCAGAAAGAGATTTTATTTAAATCTCAGGTTTTATTTCTTTACTAGTTGATCCTCTTTCTCACATCTGGGAAATGGAAAACATTTACTGAGCAAAAATGACCTTATGGAATTAGTTATTTTCAAATAAAATAAAATAAAAACATATTCATTGTGACATTAGGAGTGTTTTGAAATATATTGTTAAAATGTTTATAGATAGATAGATAGTGGTTCTGGGGTGTCTGGTTGAAATCAAACTGGCAATACACTATTCATGTCTGGAAGATTATCTTTATTCAGTCAGGAATCTCATACTATACATTATTTATTAAGCTTAGACTGGAAAGCATTACTACATTGTACATATTTGTACACTACAGTCTTTGGCCTTTGAAGGTACCCCTGCCCATAAATTAGCTTGCAGATAAGTGGAGAGGCTGACTGCAGGGAAGCCCGGGCATGGGGGCAGGATTGCTGCCCTCCTCACTCGACGAAACCAAAAAGCTATTGGAGGCTGGGGATGAGCAGGCGAACTGTGATGCACAGCAGGAACGTAATGGATTGAGGTAAGATATAAATCTCTTCCTTGATGATCAATGAATGTATTGTTTATCGGAAAATAAGTGATAGTAGCTATTCGACTGTATTTTTTTTTCTGTTTTAAGAAGCACCTCAATTATGCTTGATTTGCTCTAACATTAAAAGTGAGTTACCTGCTTGAACCGCTTTGCTTAATTTCTTGCTGCCTTTTGAATTCTGCAGAAGTATATAGTAGCTTTAAATACTAAAATATAATGGAAGATGGGTTAAAGCTTCACACTTTGTACTTTTTTTTTTTTAAAAAAAGGACATTCTCAAAGCTTTTTACTCCAAATCGTTATTAGCTCAAATTGTAATCTGAAAGAACAAACTCAAATTATAATTATCAAAAATATATGAAACAAACTAAGACTCCTTGCAAAACCCTTAATTACAAATCTAAGTTATTTAGTTCATTTTTACAAAGCTAAAACCTGCTGATGACAATTTGGAGTGAATAGCCTTGAGAATCTTGCACAATCAAAATTATAAGGTAAAATAATAGGAAACTAAAACTGATATTTTCAAAGGAACTGAATGCCGCTCATGTAACGGGGCAAATGCTGGGCGTGAACCGGCAATCCCGCACACCGCAAGTGAGCATCTCAACCACAATGCAAAAGATGTAGGTTCGTCTGCATTCGTGGTTATAGAGCTTTTAAGCTCATCTCATCTCACTGACGGGACAGAATTCGTAACAGCAGCATATCACACAGCACTGACAGTCGAGAAAGTGCACTTGAGTATTTTTATGCAATGCTTCTATTTTTAAAAGAGAGTAAGTTGCAGGTTTTGTGATGATTTTCTGTGTAAATGTGTGCTGCGTTAGAAGTGATTACGTAAAGTATTTTTACTTTCAATTAGTTTTCTCAAGTAATTTCTCTTTCTAGTAACTATACAATTATTTAAAAAAAATGTTAAAGACGATTAACATAATTGATCTGTGCAAACGTACACCATCTCCTTAAATAAATATGGAATTGTCAGGATGTATCTGATTGGATGCCCACAATGAAGGTATATTTACAGCAACTGCCTGTTTTTATTAATAATTGATTCCCTCTTGCAACCCCAAACAAAAAGGTTCCCAAGCAATAAACAATAATCACAGTCCCAGGTCTACAAGTGCAGGTGCTGTCAGTTCTGGAGCAGGCTGTAGTGCTGTGGCAGTGCAGGTGCTCTGAGTCCTGGAGCAGGCTGTGGTGCTGTGGCAGTGCAGGTGCTCTCAGTCCTGGAGCAGGCTGTGGTGCTGTGGCAGTGCAGGTGCTCTCAGTTCTGGAGCAGGCTGTGGTGCTGTGGCAGTGCAGGTGCTCTCAGTTCTGGAGCAGGCTGTGGTGCTGTGGCAGTGCAGGTGCTCTCAGTTCTGGAGCAGGCTGTGGTGCTGTGGCAGTGCAGGTGCTCTCAGTTCTGGAACAGGTTGTGGTGGTGTGGCAGTGCAGGTGCTCTCAGTTCTGGAGCAGGTTGTGGTGCTGTGGCAGTGCAGGTGCTCTCAGTGCTGTGGCAGGTTGAGGTGCTGTGGCAGTGCAGGTGCTCTCAGTTCTGGAGCAGGCTGTGGTGCTGTGGCAGTGCAGGTGCTCTCAGTTCTGGAGCAGGCTGTGGTGCTGTGGCAGTGCAGGTACACCAGGTGGTAGTGCTGGTTCTCTAACTTCAGCTCCCAAATCCGTGATTGTCTGCTAATGCAAAACATTAACAAAAATAGCAGCCCTCCGAATTGTTCAGTGTATCAGGGGCCGTACTCACGTACAGTAGCTTTGTCTCCTTTGTACTGCTACACCTCTCCCCATGATCAGTACGGTGCCATACTCTATCCAATCGCCGGGCACAACACAGCTGATCACAATAGAGCTGTTCCGCAGTCTTACAGCTACGCCCTTCTATCAAGATGGCTGACTTCCAGTTCCGTATGACCATTGAGTCGGCCCATCCCTGTGAAGGCGTACCACCAACCTTACTTTACACCATTCCAGGTCGGGAGGTAAATCTACAGTTCAGACTCGTACACAGGAATATATAAAGATAATTTTCAGTTATTAAAAATACTATACATACCCTCCTGGATCGATCCATTGGCCTAGACCTACAGCTGTGGCCAAATGTTTTGCATCATCTAGAATTTTTGGATTGAGACAATAATAAAAAACAATATGAACATAATTTAGATCTTTTGTTTTAATCATATTAACTACAAAATGATATTGCACAAGTCTACCTGAAGCCATAATAGTAGTACAGTATTTCGTGTTAAATTTCAAAGTTTTTGTATGTTTCTCGTGAAGTAAATGGCAAATAACAAAAACTGGTGTGTAATTCAATATGTTAACGTAACATTATTCGTCAGGTTTCGTTTGACTTTATAAAGTAATATTAAGTTAATTCTAGAGAGTGATGCAAACCTTTTGGCCATAGATGTACATTTATGCAGAACGTATTATACGAGGCTACCGGTTTGACGGGAAACAATTTTTGACCGTTGGGAGCTTCTTAAACTCAGTTCTGACACTGCCAGAAGTCAGGCAATACTGGTTTTAGGAATTTAACATTTCTATGCTACCAGGTTTGACACAGGTATTCAATAGGGATCAACACGGTTTATCACAGTCACCAGTTTCCAAAATAATAACTGACGCTACTGAAACTTTTTTAAACCATCCTCAGATTTCATTTATTTTCCAACCACCGAAGAAGAGCAGCAACACATTTTTTTCCTCAAGTACTGTAGCTGGCATGCCAAAAACCCTTGGTGCTATTGACTGAACTCATGTGGCCTTCCTACCAAACTAATATAGAACTGATATATTGAAATAGGAAAAAAGTTTCATTCCATTAATGTGCAAATTATCTGTAATGCCAACATTTCATTAACAATGTTTTAACTGCCCAAGGCCATACCATGATTCGTTTATATTGCAACAGAGTGAAATGTTTTGGCAAAGCCGTAACTAGGGCCGGCGAGCGGGCCAACAATATGATTGCTTTTGGCTTATGAATCTCAGACACACTTTGTTCTTAGTAACTGTAAAATATAATAATTGATCTTTTTGCTTCTGTGGTTTTTGTGTGTTAAGCATTTTTTTTACATTTGCCACAATTTCCAATTCTGTTTTAAATTCCACAAGTGTGTAAATACTTCCTATCAAACTGAAATATAGCTTAAAATCCTCTGTTTCTTGTAATCTCATTTTAAATCTCGCAATCGTGTTACAAGCCTCTAAAAGAAATGAAGGAATTTGCTGCCACTCAGTAGTTGGGGCAGGTTTAAAGTATTCAGGATGAATCAATGCGTGATACAAGTCAGGAAGGAGAGACATGGCCCAGATGCACTGGCATTTGTTTTGTAGGTTATTTTATTAATTTTTTTCATGGCGAAAGGGATCAAGTCAATGTGAACTGAGCAACCATTTCCAGTGTTTTTCTAGTGTTATTGGCTGTACACCGATGTCATTTTTTTTTGCATCTGGGGTGTTTTATCGGTTAAATCAGTATACCTTAGCTAGGAAACTAGCTAAGCTTAGCTAGGAAACATGGTACAAACATGCATGCAGTGACCAAAGAGGATAATAATCAATGTGTTTACTCAGGTCTTTAATTAACTCCTGTTTTTTTAAAGTGTCAAAATGTCTGCTAATTTTTCAAAACCAGAACCAAACAACTAAGTAGCGTAATTCAGGTTCTGTTAAGCACTCTCAAGGTGTTTGTTTCTCATTTTGTAAAATGACATGCAATGGTTTCCTTAAAATAAAAAAAAAATAAATAAAAAATGGAAGTTAAAGACTGGAGGTGATGTTTTGAAAATATGACCCATTGTGTGAAAATAAAGGGTTAACAACTTTAAACCACTTTAACAACGGTTTTATTCACTTGAATACTTGGCTTTAATTCAAGAAAAATAGTTAAATTTCATTAACAAAAAAGTACTTTACACACAACAAGAACAAGACAAAACACTTCTGTAGCGAAACTGTTGCTGAAACATTAGCTTATCTCTTGCAGTGGAGTGAACTGGCTTGTTAAATGCTTCTTTGACACTCTTCATTATCACCACCACAAAACCAAAAGTGAAAGATAAGAGAAGATGTGAAAAGCCAAATTCATTCTTCTCACTCTTTCATCACGGGCTTTGGTGTTAGCATTGCACTTTATTAGAATAATACCACATGAAACCAGAGCTGACTTCTTGCTAGATTCCAACATTAGTCACAGGCATGTATTGCAGGATTTAAAAAAGCCTGAGGGGAATAATTGTTGCAACGGAATAATGTATGCTTATTTACCTTTGTCCAGTGCAGGCCAAACTGATGGTCTAGTCTCCTGTCTAACCCTTATTGTATTGTCCCCAATGGCTCTCTTAGTAAAGGCATTGCTCTAATGCGGGTAGTTGAGAAACTGTGAGCTTGCAGGTTCAGATTGGGTTGCGCCCTGTTGTTAATTTTGGTTTTGGTCCCACGGGCAAGAGAGGAAATCGTCTAGGTTTGGTTTGCCCCCTAGTGGTCAGGCATCAGCTCTCTTCTCCACAGTATAACAGCTTGGTAACATTAACAAGACAGCAGGAGGAAAGGGCGTCAGTTAATCTTCAGTCCCTTTAGAACAGTACATGGGCTGCAGTAAATTGGTGTCTTTAAAATTACTAATTTTGAACAGGGGCACGTATATTATTGGGCACTCACAATGAACAGAAAACACTGGTCATGCTTTTGATTACCTCAGCAGGTTTAATGACTTTTCAACAGCAGTGAATTAAAAATAAATAAATAAATAAATCCCATTGCAATGCATTCTGGTATTTGTAGTCTTAATTGAAAGAATATAAAATATACACTGTCAAACTGTCCTAGTGAACATGGAGCCACCTGGCTACTCTACTGGTAGGGACCTTCAGATAGTGAGTCTGAAGGTTTAATTTTCAGTCATAGTTTACAATACTTGGTGACCACTGTTTATAGGGGGTTATTACTAATACAATACATTAAAATAACCTTAGAAACCATTCATAAGCATTAGAAGGCAAATAATAACTATGTCTAAGAATCTGTATAAGCCCTTACAGAATACAGTACTGACCGAGCAGCACAGGAAAACAGATGGGTATAAGATATATGGTCAATGAGGGTGCTATTGGATAACCAATATGTTTTAGTAATAAGTCCATTCATGCATGGACTTCCAAGAAGCACAAAGATTTCCACTTGATATTGTGAACTACTGGGTCACTACTATTAATGGTGATTGGAACTGTTAAACAGAGACCATGTCAACTATAAATCAAACAATAGCATGAAAGCATATCCTGTTGTATAATGTAACATTTTTTTTTTTAAAGGGAACACATTTCCAGCACAAACTGTTTGTCATTCTCCACTACAGGTGACCAGAACAAAAAGTACAAAAAAGGAAAAAAAAACAAACATATCCAAAGTTTGATAGATGCAGAACTTTTCGCATCAGGAACAATGCAGGCAGTGTTACAGTGAAATAGTACCTGTCAACACTAGTGAAAAGAAAAAAAAAATACCAAAAATAAAACATTGCCATGGGTTACTAAGACCTGTGCTTATGCAGTCACAAATAAATAAAGCCACACAATCTTTCTTGTAATAACTTGTTAACAGAGTAAAGTGCAACTAATCGAAGTGTCAGGGAAAGATGATTAATGGAAAAAGCTTGACAGTGTAAACTTTGCTTTCTTTTCTCACCCTGTGCAGAGAAGCACCTGTGCAGGCGGAGGCAGCATTATCTTTACATCAGTAAAGGTACCAGCAGCAAACTGTGCACTTGCTTTGTGACGTTTAAGCTTGCTGAACTGGCAAATTAATATCACACGAGTAAGAAATACTTTGGTTTGCCCAATTTCACAAGAACAATGATGCAAATCATCACATTAATTCTCCTGATGCAAAGCATCACATTAATTCTCCGTTTGGAGACACTTGTTGGGTAATTTATCACAATGACAAACAAAAGGAATGTTAATCCTCATGTGAAAGATAAAAGATTGGTGGATTTCAAGCTGAAAAATATAACTAGTCCATGATACGGTTTTAATAAGGTGTTGCTTGATTTAAAGGTCAAACTTTTAAATAAATCACCACATTTCAGTGGAGTTTACAAGCTTTCCTTGAATCCAATGCCTTTCCTAGCAGAGCCTATGAGTCTATAGAGCAAATGATTTTGTGGACATAGCACTTTATGGAATCGTCCTGGAATGAGAGTCACAGGTGTCAGTTTTGGCTTGGGGGGGCCATAGGCAGCGCAGCAGTGTGCACACAAACAAGGGAGGAAAAATAGGCTTGCTTTGCTTTACCTCATCACTGTGACCTCTGCTGGACACCTGCTTGATAAGGGTTAACCTTTCTATGGTCACTGCCATCTTTGTATCCTGCTTGTGTTTTTCACAGTTCCTCGTATTGATATAAGATGCAATTACAGGACTCACACAATCAGAGGGCTAAATACACATTCCAATGCAGTTTCCAGTTTTTTTGTGGATTACAATAAGTTTGTGGGTTGTTGGTTATGTTTTATTCCACACAGGTTTGTGTGTGTGTGTGTGCGTGTGTGTGCGTGTGTGTGTGTGTGTGTGTGTAAAGCAGCTGTGGAGATCATTTCTCATGTGTCTTCTGTATTAAAAATAACAATCTGGCAAAGAACTATGTTATCCACAACGCATGTGTGTTCCAAAAATACAAAAGATATCCTCGACCGTAAGCACATTTGGGACCAGAAAACATGTCCAATCTGTGGTAACAATTAAAATGTTAACCCTTAATATGAATTCCAACGAAAAGAATGAAGAACTAGACAGAACGCTGGCAAATATCATAAAAAGCTAAGGGAAAGTTTTTAAAAAAAGTTAAATGTCTTTTGAAGCCAGTAGCTCTTTAAGAAATGCTATTCAAGAACAACATATTTTCCAGTTTGCAAAAAGGCGCAAAGATTAGACTGTTGGGAGATAGATTTCCATTAGGTTACTAAAGATTCCTCAAAAAAAAACAAATATTTGTAGAGGTATTAAAGATGAGCTCAGAGATGCTGGAAGCTATCTGATAAGTGTAATACATTTAGCCATTTTTTAGTCAGTTTTCTCCAGTTACTGCGGTATATTTAATGGACAGGATGTTTTAGTGCCAGACATCCTTTTTTTCTTCAGGACGCATCTCTAAGACATTGCATTTCATTCAATCCATGTGTCACGTTTTACCATTGGTTTTCTCAAAGGGATATGGCTATTGCATTATTTATTATGTATCACTGTTATTCCTTCTCCCCTGGCAGATCATTTTTGTAGAATAACGGATACTGCTTCAAAATTCCAAGGCCATGAAAATGACACCATTGATGTAAACTTACACAACTCCCTAAAGTTCATACACTTGATTTATTAGGATATTAGTGTCCAACATGGTTAGCATTTGCCTTGCAAAAGTCGCACACACAAATAGTCGTTTGTGCACCACAAGACAGCACAGTGTTTTAATGTATTGGTTGGTCAGAGTATCTATAAGTTTCTTCTTATTCTTGTATTTCTTTGACACCTAGTGCATAGCTCATTTACATATGCCATTCGATGGTCCAGCTCTTTGATGGCTTAATCCTTGTTGAAAAACCAGTCAAAACATGCAGACACAAACACTTTACTAGAAACATCACAGTAACTCCACAGCTTTATATTATTCTCCCTAAGAGAAAGGAAGAAAAAAAAATCAAATATGCCCTGTGTTGAAATACTGTACACACTTCAATAATATTCTATTTTTTTTTTTTTAAAAAGTATAAAAATTAAAGAAAAATACAAAAAAAAAAAATGATTCCAATCAGATAGGAAAGCAAAAATGCTGTCTTTGTCCTTATTCAAAAACTGCCTTTGACTGCGATGAAGCTCAAAAGAGGAAAGAGGATAGGGAGGAAAACTTGTTGGGCAGTCATGACTCAGAAATCCAGGCCGAGACACAGCAAACCCTGCAATGTGAATATACGGAAATGACACATGGTGGAGGTCATCTGGAGAAGGTTACTTAAAAGACAACAACAGACAAGGTGAGCCTGACAGAATAAATATACTAATATCATTAGAGGCATAGTCTGTCAAGGCATCTTTCAGAACCCCTGCCAGCTTCCAATTAGAGAAAAATAAATAAATAGAGAACCATGTTTATTTATTTACTCTTTCAAAAAACGCATATATCCTCTTTAGAGATTTAGTTTGTTATTTACAGCCATCCTCACTACGGTATCCTATAAATGTCCCCAAGGAGTACAAAGTAATAGTATAAACATGCCTTGTATGAATTTCCTCTAGAATCTTCTGATACAATGCAGAATTAATGATTGTGTCAATGACGACAAATCGTCCAGGTCCTGAGGCAGCAAAGCAGCCCCAAACCATCACACTCCCACCACCATGCTTGACAGTTGGTATGAGGTTCTTCTGTTCGAACACAGTATCTGTGTTTTCGACAAACATAATGTTTCTCATTGAGGCCAAAAAGTTCTACCTTTGACTCGTCTGTCCAGAGAACATTGTTCCCGAAGTCTTGTGGATCATCTGTGTGCTCATTGGCGAACATCAGACGGGCAGCAATGTTCTTTTTAGAGAGAAGTAGTTTACTCCTGGCTATCCTTTTATGAACACCATTCTTGTTCAGTCTTTTTCTGATAGTTAAGTCATGAACACTCGCATTAGCCAAGACGAGAGTGGCCTGCAGATCCTTGGATGTAACTCTGGGGTCCTTTGTCACTTTCTTGATGATTTTCCGGTTTGTTCTTGGAGAGATTTTGGTAGGATGACCGCTCCTGGGTAGAGTGACTGTGGTCTTGAACTTTCTCCATTTGTAGACTACCTGTGTGACAGTGGATTGGTGGAGCCCCAAATCCTTTGAAATGGTTTTGTAACCCTTTCTAGACTGAAGAGCATAAATAACTGTTTTTCTGAGGTCCTCTGAGATTTCTTTTGATCGTGGCATGACGTGTTTCCACACACCTGTATAGTGAAGACCTCACAAAGTTTCTGATCTTTATATAGGATGGGGCCTCCCAAACTCACCCCTGAAGATCTACCTAATTATTTAAACACCTGATTCTAATTATCCCCTTAAATGAGCTGATAAAACCAGGGGTTCACTTACTGTTTCACATATCCTGAATAGTAATTATCTCATTGTTTGTCTAATTCATTCATCATTCTAAAGACATGGAATTGGTTAATAGAAACACTATTGGATATTCAAGAAAAGATTCAAGGTTTTGATTCAAGAAGGCTATCATAGTAAAACTATGGAATTTCCATAATTATCATTGGGGTCACAAACTTTTTCTTGGCACTGTACAGATATATTATTGAGATACAGAACAAAATTGCCCCCTATGCCCTGTCTTACTTTCACCATATGTCCCCATATGTCATTTTGCTTCTCAGTATGTGCAGCATATCCAAAAAATAATCAGGGCCAGAATTGGTGGTCTACTGAGGGTCATTTGATACAAGACTGGAGTTTCATTGACAGGTTATTTTACTGAAAGTGCGAAGAAACCTCTCCTGAGAGTCAGTGTTTGTGTTTTCCTACTGAAGCACTTGGATCCTGCTCTTTATGGCTGTGCGGGGGATACTGAGCTTTCCAAACCTTCTTTTACAATCGAATTTTCACCCTGTGACCCTAATTTTTGCATTTGTTCCCTAAGCTTTGCATTTTATTATGCATGTTGCATAATAATTCCAGGGGATTGTAACATATACTGTTACCTCTTGTGGTATAATGTGGCTTTAAAAATGATTTAAATTGGAAGAGTGAGTTTTCTTAGTTGCAGACAGGCACTGGTGCTGGTGTGGATTCCCTGTTAGTTCATTCATCGCCAATGTCTTAATCTATTATGATGCGTCTTCCTTTTGTTGTCGGCTTAGATCTGTAAATATGTACCTGATAATCTCCACCAATAGAATTGTGTGGACCAGGTATTTGGGAAAGTTGTTCAGACATGAATTCCTCACTCTCCTGCCATATGTCAGATACAGATACATCTGGATCCTGATGGATTTGCTGATATTTTTAGTTTTTTAGCACCATTTTTAAACTTTGTTTTTTTTTTCAGTTTAAAAATGGTGAAGTTCAGTTCTATCAGTAGAATTAGGTAGAGATCATAATGTATGGATTATTTTTTTAAATTAAGGTTATTTGTCAGATACATCATAACAACGTTATGTGTGCCATGTTTCCATAGCCGGTCAGCCATGTGTTTTAATGGTTATTATGGAATTAAAATGCAGTTACATGATTTGGCGATGTTGTTGACTGTAAATTGTACATGTGGAATTTATACTAAAGCAATTCTGGCCTGCAAGGTGCATTGCAGTCCAGATATTTTATTCCAACAAGGGCCTAAATTAGTTCATTGAATCTCATTAAAAAAAATTAGGACCCATTTAGGACTTGCTGGAACCAAACTTAAGGGTCAGAGTTTGGAATATGAAGGCACTTTTGTGACTATATGTAAACTATATTAAAACCCTTTTTGATTTTAGAATTTGTCTTTGTGAAAATCTGCAAGTTCATGCAGGCACACAAAGAGGTTGAAGAAGTTATTGCATATCTGTGTTTTAATGGCAAATATCTTATCAGCTTGCAAGCCCAGTTGAAATTGCTGGAGATTTGCTTTAACAACAACAGAAGAAAAGGTGCAGCCCACTTGTAGGGAATGTTGTATATTTAGGAATTATGTACTAATTACAGTTTGAGCCATTTGTCAGCCTTTGAATGCCAGCTTAGCTATGCAAAGTCCGTGAATACCTGAAATAGTTTAATGAGTAAACAGTTAATTCATATTTATAGTAAAAATTGGCTTTAGAGTGACTGTTAAAAGACAATTATTTATCTTTAAATGTAATTAGGATCATAAAACAAATCTATCAAGTCCTTGAAAACACTTTAGCACAAAATTGTTGTCACAATGCAGAAATTATTGAAGTATGTTAAGCAGACCTGGCTGCCTTTGTGTTATCTAAATGAAATGGTATAGCTTATTACGCAACTTTAAACCTATATCATTTCATTTTGACAGGCCAGTAAAATGAGGAAATAATATGTCTTCTAACTCTGGTATTGCTATGTTGCTCAGTTCAACTTTAGTATATTTGTACATAAATGATATGACAAAATAAAGGTCATATTTTCTGATTGCAAGGCAACAGGGATTTTAAAGAAGTGCAGTTTTCTTGAGTCTAAATGTATTATGACATTTCTCCTAGTTTTGATTTTAAAGGGTTACAGAAACACCTTGCCGTGTTTATAAGAAACATATTATCTGGAGATGCTTTGCGACCTTTTCAGTACATTTCCACATGGTCTAAAGTAGTATACAGTTGATCCAAATTCATAAATAAAACATATAGGCCCAGAATTTTTTTTTTACCAAAATACAATTGTCACAGGTGACAAACTGGTGTTAGTGTTTTGTTTCTCACTGTGTGCACTGTGGACTGTTTTGTTGAATCTGCTGCACTGAAACCTTTGCTTTTATTTTTGACTGCACTATCTGTGTTACCCCACTGCACTTTCACCAGCACTGTTGAGTAGGTCCCACCACGGGCTATATTGTGGTTGCCCTGGTATTTTCTTTTTGTGTGTGGCTTCTTTTCTTTTTTTGTGTTCCCTCTTCATGCTGCCCTCCGAGATTTGTGGGCCGGTAGGACGGGGCTTCTACCTGGGAGGAGGAAGGAGAGAGACAGTGGCATAGTATTGTGGGTTGGTGGTGTACTACTTACTGGGATGGACGCAGCAAGCTCGGCTGGGGTGATATGGTACTGGGAACCTGAAAAGACACCAGCAAGGGGGCACCATTGGGGGCAGTTGACGACGGTGATACTGGTTCCAGAGTCCAGGAGACAGCAGCGGCAACACGGGTACCATCTGAGCTGGAGAGACAAAGAGGTGGAGACATGCAAGGGCACAAGTCTAGCTAAAGGGAAGTAACCAGTATCAACCACATTTTGGAGGAATTGTGAACCTGTTTACCTGTATTTCCTCTTCTCTGAAAGCTACTCTTGTCCTCTCTAAAGTCGGCGACAAATTGGGGGATGATTCCGGGTGGATGTAGCGCCTCCTGGAGGACGACGATCTCAGGCAGTCCTTTTGGACTCTTCGATCTTTTCCATTCCTTTGCACGATTCTGGACTACTAACTACAAACTATTATTATTGCACCTTGTCTCCTTTGTTGAATTTGCTGTGATTATTAATCAAGTGTTTTTACCTGCGTGAGGGTAGCTCCAAGTAGTATTTTTAGACTGTATTAGACTTAGATGTATTTTGTTTGTTTTAGTGAGAGCTTCCTTGTGTGTATTTTTAAAGTGAACCTAATCCTGTGGAGAATTAATAAAGTTTGTTTTATTAATCTTAACCTTGTTGCCGTTATTTTGTGTGCGGAACCCCGGGGATTGAAAAGAACCTGTGTCGGGATAATTAAAAGATCTCTCGGCCAAGAAGGTCTTTGCCCTTCTGAAACCCAATGTGGCATAGGTGGCTACTTATATTTAAGTTATTTTAGTATACTGGTTATCGCTGTCACCCTACCCGTGACACCGTTTTCACCATTTGTTAATGGACTATGAAACTTGATCTTACAAAACGAGTAAGAAACAACTGAGGCATGATTCAGAGTCGTGAAATCAAATGTTAGCATGTTTTCATTTCATGTGTAAATTGCATATTAGAGCAATTTTTACCCATAGCCTACTATATTTAAATGTAACTTTAATCAATTATAATCATATAGCATTTTTTTTCTAACTTGTTCCTTGTTTTGCTTGTTTAACAAGTTTCCACAACCCTCAACAACTGGGAGTGTTTGCACTTACTTCAATTCACTGCACACGAGCGAGGGCTGCACTTGCTTCAGTTCACTATGCACTAGCGAGGGCTGCACTTATTTCAATTCACTGTGCACGAGCGAGGGCTGGACTTCAATTCACTGCACACGAGTGAGGGCTGGACTTCAATTCAATGCACATCAGCGAGGGCTGGACTTCAATTCACTGCACACGAGTGAGGGCTGGACTTCAATTCAATGCACACGAGCGAGGGCTGGACTTCAATTCACTGCACACGAGCGAGGGCTGCGGGGAAAAAGAAACCTCGGGAATTGATAATAGGAGTGAAGTGCTTTTTGACAGACATGAGTAAGTGGATAACCCTTGGTTCGCGGAGATCCACCCTCGCGGAGGTGAGACTGAACCGATCAAACTCCAAGGCTAAGATGCAACCGATACTTCCAAGGGGAACGTAGAGATGAAAAAATGGGAAGACGACAGTTAGATAGATTTGGCCGGGGGTCCCCCTTGTCTTTCTTAGATCCTGGAGGAAGACGAAGCCAGCAGAAGCTGGGCTTCTAATGTTGGGAAGTGAGCTTCACTTACCTCCAGAGGGAGACTGTTGCGGAGGTGGAGCGGCAGAACAGAGAAGGAAAGCATAGTGGGAGAGTAGGGGAGGATGGTGGAAAACAAAAAAAACACCAGACAGAGAGCAAATGCATAGCTTGGGGTTTAAATAGGTGTTTAGCAGATGTTATTGATAGGAAGGAAATGGGGGGTGGGGGGGGTGGGGGGTTGGTTTAAGGCTATACGTACACAATTTTTGTTTTAAATTTGTATGAAAGAGCCAACATATTTGGTGACACAAGATGGAAAGGGAACATCTTTTGGTAAAAATGGCTTTAACCCAACAATCATCTTTGACATGTTTGACTAATGGCCCACGACCCCTCTTTGCCAAGTCAAGTCAATTAGGTGTTAAAGGTCATCAAGAGTAGTTTGAACTCCCACAGCTGAGTTTAATGGGATCAGTAGAGGCTAATCACATATTGCTCAATCTTTTTCCAGTAGCTAGCATAACAAATGAACCATCATTGTGTCAAATTAACAGGTCATGCTTGTTTTGTTTTTTTAAGAAACACCCAAAGGCATATAATACATACATATGTGTATATTTCTTACTGTAGTGCTCTGTCACTCTTCCTTAGCAGTGCTGGGTTGTAATGTTGTTTGTGGATAGATTAGAAACATTTTTGTAAAGATCAAGTCACTCTAACCATTCACAGATGCTTTGTGTATGTAGGTGGGCAGATACGCAATTGACATCATGCAGTAAGAGCTGCAGCTATTTAGTGTGACAAGTTTAAAACACATTGAGGTTCTTACATGATTTTTTCACTATTGAGAAAGTATGGGAGGGTGCTTCAAACGTGCTGAGCAGAAATGCATTACATACCACTGAACAACTCAGAATATGAAGTTAAGCCCCTTGGGATGTTTTTTTGTTTGTTTTTGTTTGGTAACATAACAGACTGTTAATCGTTTTAGAAAGAGATGCCCACATAATACTGGAGTAGACCGATAGGTCATATTTCTTTGTTTCTAAAAAGAAGCAAAAAATACCAGACAACTGAGTAAATTAAGCATGAGGTTTTTAAAAGTTACACCATTTTTCTCTTTGGATGCTCAAGAGTATCTGATTCTCAAACGCCTAGTATATGTTTTTGTGATTTATTCCTTCCACTTGAACCGGAACATTTTGAGCCTTGCTACCTGATTAAGCATGGGAAGCCATGGGATGTTGTTTCATTTCAGGCTCCCTTATGTGACATCATCAACCACAGAATTTAAAAAAAAACTAACTAGACTTTCAAACATACCTTCATAAATGCAGACTTGGCAATCTGCCACTGCACCTGGGAGAGAGGTGCACGCTTGCCTGAGACGACCACCTTTGTTCAAATGTGTATGAATATATACAACATAGCCAGTGTGCAAAAGAATTCAACACCCATGAAAGGGGAAATATACTTACTTCTGTATATTGGTCCAATAATAAAAAAAAAAAAAAAGAATGAAACCAGGAACTGACGACTGAAAAATTGACTAATATGAGAAAATCCTAAATAAAGAAATTCTAGTAAGAACATGCATTACTCAACATAGTTATTACTTTAATTATTGTAATTCCAAGAAATGTTCTATACTTTTTGTATTGTCTTAAATAATACAAAGTGTTCAGCTACACATAACATAGGATTCTTTCAGCCATATTCCCAGACCTTCAACTGGCTATAAAATAAATAGTAACAATTAAAACAAAAAACATTGTAGAGGAAACAAATTTATTTCCAATATATTTTCAGTTGCAATATAGTTTGGGCTCAAGCACTGTTAGCAACTGAACTGAAGTTTATGACACACATGATGAAATGATCCAGTAGCAGACACCACAGCTTGTCACAGTGTCAACCTTAAAGAAAAGAAAAGCTCAGGACTGGGTGACAAATTAATCTGAATGCCCCCTGGTTCCCTAGAGGATAGTCAGCAGGTCAATTTCCGCTTTTAGTTTAGCAATGTGGGGAAGGCATGGCACCCGCCCAGCTCATCTGCAGCATGTTTATAGCATGTGAGTCCTGCTTTGAAGAGCACATGATTTACAGCACACATGCACACAACTTTATTTTTTTTATTTTTTTGAAGGGGTGGCATTTCGAATCACACATGTAGAGCTACGCTTACTCACAGTACCTGCTGCTTATTTAAGTGATACAGAGATAGCTTAGTTAGAATGTAACAGATGTGCGGCAGGCTCTGATCATCAACAGAAGAGCCGTTTTAATAATGACTGTCAGAACACCTACAACAAAGAACTACAAAGAAACCCTCACTGACAGCACTTCCTTTATTCGAGCATCGTACATGACCTTTTTGGAATCCCACACCATCTTGAAAAAAGATTTTCTCAACTCTATTAGATCCTTTCCCCTCAGAGGATTGTTAAGAGATTCCTTGCCAATTGAGCACCAACACACAAAAAAAGAGGGGAAAACAAGCTGCACCTGCTAATTAATCTCACTGATTATTTTCCTTTTTTATAAAGTGGACATAAAGGGGAATTATAAATAATCGCAGTGTATAAGGCTTTCCAGATGAAAACAGGTTTGTTTTGGAATTAACATTATAGAGTTGGAACATCAAAAGTACATGAAATTATGATAGGGGTCCAAAAGTATCACTTCAAGAATCATACTGTGTACTACAATTTCTATAAAGGAGTTCTGGTGATAAGATAAGTGTACAAGAGCAGATTTTTAGATCTTGATTAACAAAGATCCCTGGTTACATGGGTGAGTAGACAGCCACACACCATGGCCATACACTTCTTCAGCTGAGGGAGACACCCCGTATTATACAGAAAGGTGGCAATGGTGGGGGTGCGTAAGGGATTCTAGGAAAATAATTATATATGTACAATCCAGCCTGGTGCTTCAGACATTTCCAAGGGTCCTACAGCATGTTATTTTCAACACAAAAAAAAATCTGTATTATTATTATTATTATTATTATTATTATTATTATTATTATTATTATTATTATTATTATTTTAATTACAGTCCAGTTAGAACACTAGTAAACACAACACTGGTAATTCGCTAAAAAAACATACAGGTTTATTGATTATTGATTTTGATGATTAAATGCAAATAATAACAATGTAGGTCGGGTTTAAATAACCAACTGCAAACAACCAGAGACATATTCCCCACTGTACTGTAATGATAGGACATGACTGATTTAAAACTGACCATACAATGATCTTATTGCATATCCCTCACTGGGCTGTTATCCTTAATGTTACAGTAGATTAAGAAGGAAAGTGGAAAATTCTAAGTGGAACTTGACAAAGATATGAACATCAATGATTCCAAAACCTACCCTGTCAATGCATCTGTGTGAATTCTGTCACTGAGGAAACCATTAGTTTACTTGAGAGTCCTGAATGTAAAATAGCTAATACACAAAATAACATTGGATCTCCTGGATCTCCTGGAAATAATAAATAATTATTGTCGAGAATAAAGAATATATATATATATATATATATATATATATATATATATATATATATATATATATAGATATATATATAGTGTTTTCAGTTCTAGTGAGATGATGGAATCAGTTCTAGTGAGATGATGGAATCAACCTAGGGGTCAAGAATCTATTTCAGGGTGGGTCATGACACGTATTTATTCAGAACTCAAGAAGGCAACAGGAAAGTGGTCAGGTAAGGGGGGTTTGGAGAACACACCCACCCAGACACACCCACATAGAAAATTGGAGCCAGCTCAGCTCCACCTCCTCTGATCCCTCTAGCCTCCAGGCTCTCTCCCCTTCGTCTCCCTCTCTCTGGTCTACTCAGTCGCAGCCTCACTACCTCTCGCACTGTCCTCCGCCATTAGAGTCCTGTCCATAGTCTTCCCTCACGTGAGCTGGGTCCGCAGCAACCCTGTTGTGCAATTGTGGTTGATTGTCTTTTGTTTTTGTTTATTGTTGTCGTGCTGTCTCCTTTATCTGTCGTCCAACTACTGCTGCCCCCCGCAACGATGCAAAGCCCCCTTTATCACCTCGTAGGCACCACCTCTAGTCGAAATGGGTTGGCTGGTTCCCCATCGTCCAACGACCCCTTCACCAATAGTGGCTCTCCCCAGGTGTCACCTCACTTCTGGAATGTCTCTTCATTACTGAGGCTGCAAGCCTCCTCAAGAGGTATAGGTAATATAAATATATATATATATAATAATATATATATATAGATATATATATATATATATATATAGTGATAATTTGGTCACCCCAATCGTGAGAGAACACTTGAGACAGGCAAAGGAGCACCAGCGTTTTACCTATAACCGACATTACGGGTGTTTCAACCCGAGGATCGGGGTGTTGGTTTTAGTCCCCACTGTTGGGTGTAAATTGCTAGCCACATGGAAGGGACCATATGAGGTGATAGAAAGGGTAGGGGAAGTGAACTATAAAGCCCGACAGCCAGGCCGAAGAAGGCTTGAACAGATATATCATGTCAACTTATTAAAAGCTTGGAGACAGAGATGTTTTGATGGCAATCAAAACGTATCCCATCCCACCAGTAGGAACACCTGAAATCAAAATAGCACCTACAATTTCCCCAGAACAGGCACCCGAGGTGAAAGGTTAAGTGGAAAAAAATAAGAGGGTGTTTTCAGGGATACCAGGTAGGACACAAGTGGTTGCACATGACATTATCACGACACCAGGGAAGAAAGTGAATATGAGACCGTATCGGGTCCAAGAAGCTCGTAGGGAAGCCATAAGGGCAGAAGTAAAAAAAAATGTTAGAATTAGGGGTTATTGAGGAGTCCACCAGTGAGTGGTCAAGCCCTATAGTTTTGGTTCCCAAACCGGGTGACTCATGGCGGTTCTGTAGCGATTTCAGGAAATTAAACGAGATCTCAAAGTTTGATGCATACCCTATGCCAAGAGTAGATGAACTATTAGATCGGATAGGGAAAGCCCGTTACATCACCACCCTTGACCTTACAAAAGGATATTGGCAAGTTCCCCTAACTACTAGAGCTAAAGAAAGAACAGCTTTTGAGGCCCCTGATGGGCTGTTCCAATATACTGTATTACCATTTGGCCTACATGGCGCCCCGGCCACCTTTCAACGACTTATGGACCGGATACTGCAGTCCCATCAGGCATATGCCGCAGCTTACCTGGATGACGTGGTAATTCACAGTCCGGACTGGGAGTCACACTTGCCATCAGAAAAGCCGGCCTGACAGTTAACCCAACCAAAAGCAGTATAGGTCTAGAAGAGGCCAAATACCTGGGGTATAAGGTAGGGAGGGGAATAGTCAGACCCCTGATAACAAAAGTGGAAGCTATAAAGGGTTGGCCCAAACCTGTCAACAAGAAGCAGGTGAGGGCATTCCTGGGTATTACAGGGTATTACCGCAGGTTCATACCAAATTTTGCCACAATAGCAACTCCACTTACGGAAATGACTAGGGCCAAGGGACCCAATATGGTTAAGTGGGATGACAAGGCAGAACAGGCCTTCAGTAGCCTCAAGGAAGCCCTTTGTAGTGATCCAGTCTTGGTTGTCCCTGATTTTGGAAAAGAGTTTATATTACAGACAGACGCCTCTGAGATGGGGCTAGGGGCCGTACTGTCTCAGGAGATAGAAGGGGTTGAACATCCCGTTCTCTTAAGCCAGAAGCTGGAACCCCGCGAAAAGAACTACGCAATTGTTGAAAAGGAATGCCTAGAGGTCAAATGGGCTTTGGAGAGCTTACGGTATTACTTGTTAGGCCATCAATTTACCCTAATCAGTGACCATGCCCCCTTTACCTGGATGCACAGGTCAAAGGACAAAAATGCCAGGGTGATGAGGTGGTTTTTGAGTTTGCAGCCTTACACTTTTACAATCAAACATAGGGCAGGGAAAGACATGGGAAATTGGGACATGGGATTATCCCGTGTCCATTCTTTTTTTGCTGCTATCGCTCGACCCATGGGGTCGATGCTGGGTCGGAGGATATGTGATAAACCTCAGGGCATGGTCCTGAATGGGAGATATGTGAGGGCAGAGATTTTGTTAGGACTTTGTCCTTACACAAAATGGAGGTCCCAATAGGACTACAGTTCACAAAATGGTCACCCACCACAAAATACACTACCCAGGATCCTTACCTGGTAATTAAGGTATGTCAACACACCTGCAGGTGATCAAGGGATAATGACCAGCCCTATAAAAGGAGCAAACTGACAGCACCACAATGAAAGGAGAGTAGAAGGAGTTTGGTAACCCTATTGGCTGTTTTGACTCTATTTTGGGTGACTACCTGATTCTTTGTGAACTCTGGTTTAACTTTATGACTCTGATTATTGGAATTCCCTGGAAAATAAACACACAGGTAACATCCTGTTTAAAATAAAACTTGCACTTGTTGTGTCTGCTGTGTTGTCCCGGCTCATACTTGTGAACAAAGTCCATAAAGAAGGGCCAACTTTGTCACTATATATATATATATAATATATATATATATATATATATATATATATATATATATATATATATATATATATATATATATACAGTGCCTTGCAAAAGTATTCAGACCCCTGACCAATTCTCTCATATTACCGAATTACAAGAAAAATAAAAAACTGAAATATCTTGCTTGCATAAGTATTCAACCCCTGTGCTGTGGAAGTTCCCAGTTTGCACCGATAAAAGAAATTGCCCTAACGAGTACACAATTACCTTACCATTGGTCTCCACCTGTGAACCACTAAAGTTGCTGTCACATTTTCTGGATAAAAACCCCACTGTTGAAGGATCATTGGTAAGGCTGTGAATCTGAAGGAAAATGAAGACCAAAGAGCATTCTACAGAAGTTAGAGATAAAGTAATACAAATGCATAGATTAGGGAAAGGGTACAAAATAATATCCAAGTGGCCGTTCCCTCAAAACTCAGTGCTCAAACAATAAGGCAGAGGCCAGAGAGAGGCCAACAATCACTCTGAAGGAGCAACATAGTTCAGTGGCTGGGAGTGGAGTAATGGTGCACCAGTCAACCATATCAAGAGCTCTGCATAACACTGGCCTGTATGGGAGGGTGGCAAGAAAGAAGCCGTTACTCAAAAAGTACCAAGTTACAGTTACTCTGAAAGCACGTCTGGAGTTGGCCAGAAAGCATGAGAGTGACCCAGCTGTGATGTGGGAAAAGGTTTTGTGGTCAGATGAGACCAAGATAGAGCTTTTTGGCCGAAACTCAAAGTGCTATGTGTGGTGCAAACCTAACACTGCCCATGCCTCAACCCACACCATCCCTACAGTGAAGTATGGTGGTGGCAGCATCATGCTGTGGGGATGCTTCTCATCAGCAGGGACTGGGCATCTTGTTACAATTGAAGGAAGAATGGATGGAGCAAAATACAGGAAAATACTGCAAGAGAATCTGCTTCAGTCTGCTAAAAAACTGAAGCTTGGGAGGAAATTCACCTTTCAGCAGGACAATGATCCCAAGCACAAGGCCAAAGCAACATTGGTGTGGCTCAAGAACAAAAAGGTGAATGTCCTACAGTGGCCCAGTCAAAGTCCTGATCTCAATCCCATTAGGAATCTGTGGCACTATTTCAAAATTTCGGTCCACAAGCGTCATCCAACCAACCTGAACAACCTGGAGCAAATCTGCCAAGAAAAATGGGCCAAAATCACTCCGACACTGTGTGCAAAGCTGGTACATACTGTTATTGTTATTGCAGTGAAAGGTGGCTCTACCAAATATTAATGTGGGGGGGTTGAATACTTATGCAAGCAAGATATTTCAGTTTTTTATTTTTCTTAAAAATATTTCCCAACATAAAACCAATGTCACCTTACAATAATTGATTTTGAGTTTCAGTGTTTTAAAATAAAATATCGAACAGAACGAAATTTCAATGTACCATTTGTAATTCAGTAATATGAGAGAATTGGTCAGGGGTGTGAATACTTTTGCAAGGCACTGTATATTAGGGGTGGGCAATGACATTTGTATATCGATATCGTACACGTGTTTCGATATCTATAATATCGAAGTATTCCAAACCACAGAATAATATGCTTAGGGTCATTATCTTGCTAGAATACAAAATTCCATTCAATAAGCCTTCTAGAACTGCGTAACAAAGGAGAGTGCAAAATGTCTTGATATTTTGAAGCATTCATTGCTCCTTCTACAATACAAAGGTCACCAGTGCCTGAAAAACAAGCCCATACCATCACACAACCTCCACCATATCTAACACTGGGCATGATTAACTTTGACAATTCATATTTATGAATATAAAAATATATAGATACAGTCAACAATATTTTTATTATGTCTCATAATATTTTAGTTACTTGTTAATTAATGTGAACAATTTAAAAAAATTAACATAATTCACACAATGCTAAACAGTCACAAAAAAACAACCACTTGCCTGTAGTTTCTTATCCTCTGAAAAATTTATAGCGTACAGCTATTTTAAACCATAGTTGTAAAATCGTGATCAGTAGTTTGCATGATTAAATTGCAATTTTGCTTTATTGGTACCTTTTTGTGTTTATGTGTACTCTGTGTCATGTGATTTTTATGCAATAAGCACTGTGCTTTTTGGAACTCTTATAGCTTTCATTATTACTTGACATTTGCTGTTTGGATAGGATGCATTGACAGCCCAAGAAGATAACATCTGGTTGCCATCTAGTGGCAGTTTGAATAAACAGGTGGTACTCAGTAGAAATTACATATCTATACTGGTAGTTTAACATCTTTAACATTCCAAACTATTGGATCAACTCATACAGATGCAGACCAATTAAAATGTGTTGCATATTCCACATTTCTTGTTTGTTATAGTTATTGAATACAGTTATAATTTACTTTGTGTAATACAAACATTTATTAAATAATAATCTTTATATAGCATAGTGGACCACCATCACAGAGTGCTTTACAAAATATGAGACTAGGGTGTGTGAACTATGCATCAGCTGCAGTCACTTACAACAGTGTCTCACCTGAAAAACAGAGCACAAGGAAGTTAAATGACTTGCTCACTGTCAGACAGTGAGTGAGCTAGGATTTGAAGTTGGGACCTGCTAATTATAAGCCTGTTTCTTTAACCACTGGACCACACAGCCTCCTATATAAAGTAACCGTCTCATAAAGTGGCCTGGCAGTAACCCGTTTTATTTTGTATACTTGAGTTCTATAAATGCTTTAAATGAACCTGGCTCTGATTAAGATGCAGGGCTGGCAGGTATAAATTACCAAGTTTACAGCCCAGTGTTCACTTGTGCTTTGGGTTCCCCCAGCCTGTTGATCTATAGCTCTGCGCTTCGGAACACAGGCGCTTTGCTGAGCTCTATTTTCTGAATACTGTACTGCATACTGTATATATTTTCTAATTCATTTGTTTTAACATTAACAGTATTGCAGTGCATATATTATTCTTCAGCATTAGCATAGAATGTCTTTATTCAAATGTCTTAATGTCTTAATCACCTTTTGAAAACCATAGAACATACCTACTTTCTGACTGCAATGTTTAATTGATGATAAACGGTATAATTCTGTCGTTATGTGACACCCAGCAAAGAGTCAGATGTAAAAGGTACATTGTCTGAATATAAAACGCACATACCCCCACTCTTTGTTTTTTTAGACAGCACCTGGCAGAAACACACAGGCATGAAACACTGAGATGAATAATAGCCTTGTTTCAACAAAGCCTAAAAATAAATATCACAATGTAAACACACTGGGAAAAGGAGACAGGCCTATAATTATATTACATTCAAATGCAATGAACACTTTCATGTAGCTTGTATTCATCAGCAGTTACTACCAAAAATAATTAGACATAATTAGAGCTGACATATATGTGTCTTTTACTCATGTAAATGCAGCACAGTGTGTAATGTGCCATGTGCTCCCAGGCTGAGATTTGAAACTGATATGGTTAGTGAATGGGGTTTCATTATTATTATTAATAGACATGACTATCTTGTTACTGGCTAAGTATTGTTACAGCAATTACAAAGTGATATTTTTTTCTCCAATTGTAATATTTCTTCTATAACACTATCAAATGGGCTTTAAGCTTGTAGTGGAGAGATGAAGCCTGTCTTTATTTAGATTAGCTCAACTTCACTGGTAAAAAAGAATCCTTCATGCTGGCTCAATCACATATTGCAGACCCTTCAATTTCCACATGGAAAGCAGTAGGGGTTAAACTGGGGAGGAAGTTGCTTCTTTTTTCATGGGTTTGTGTCTACTGTTTCTTGGAGAACTATTTTTTTTTTTATTTGATAATGTTGCTGTGCTCCATACAAAATAATAATATGACCTTTCAACTCTGCTAGGCTTCATTATATGTCATAGAGGAGGTGGAGCAATATAACACAGAACCACTTATTTCAAACACCATAAAAGTACAGCTTTGTAAAATAAATAAACAAAAAAACAGAGGATTCTATTATCTGTACGGTAGTGCATATCTTGTGCATATGGTTAAATGCATTCGGTAGCAGTCTAGATAACAGATCATTTTGACTGATTAAAATACATTATTTGTAGCAAACAAAATCCTGGCCTGATACTGCATTGCTTTCATGGTTCCTCCCCTTAACGCTCTCACATTCTTAATGACCAACTTATCAGTAAATCAGTATTATAAAATCACAATCAAACTCCTGGTCCGGTTACTCTTGATGTTAACTGTGGTATATTAGTAAATGCTGTCAGTGTTAACAAAGCCAGGAGGTATATTCCTTTTTGTTATAAGGCATGTGTAGTGTACCACTGAATAATACTTTGCTATTGGCTGTAAAGATTCTATTCTACATATGTGTGTAATACTACTATTAAAAAATATGTAATGTTTATTTTAAAATGCAGTTGTATCAAAACATGAACAATAACAATACAATGTGTAAAAAGTAGAGTACATATATACTTGCATATTAGGAAAGAGAGCTTCATCTCCACTCCACAGATACAGAAACAACAATACACATTATGTCTATCTAAATCCTTGATAAATACACGTTAAAACACTGGTCACTTTCCAAACATTTTTGGGCGTTCTAGTAATCTGAGGTCATTTAAAAATACACAGTTTAATTGACAGATAAAGCAACGGAGAGAAGGATGCAGAAAGTTGTGGTATAAAGACATGCACTGGTTGCGCTTTTGTTAATGCAATCATTGAGCAGAATGATGCAAATAAATGATAAATGCAAACCAACTTTGACTAGTAGGATCTGAACGTGGCAGCACAGACTGATGCAAATATATTTTCCAAAGAGTTGTATAACTATAATGTTGCATGCCGATCTTAGTAAATCAGGCTTCTTCAAAGTGCCATTTTCAGGGGCTATCTTATTAGCATAAAACGGATCACTCAGGTGCGAGTTTCACATTGAATTGTTACCACAACCACCTGTAGTTTTACTACCAAATGTGTGGCAGCAATGCCTTTCCTGGCTACTTGATGTTCAAATATGTGTTTAACCTCTAAATTAGGTTTAGATGCTTTATTTGAATGTGTTTACATGCAGGAATTTTGCACACATCCTTTCAAAAAAGAAGATAGGAAACAGTCAATGAGGTTGGGAAGTAGTGATGGGGGCCTGGATATGCAGTTTGTATATTTGAACACCTATTTTTATTAAAATGCCTTGTACAATATCACTGTTGTTTCCAAATGAACACAGGGCTTCTAGACTAGTTATCTGATCTCAGAAGGTACACATGAAGGACATGTTTATTAGTGCTTGAACAGGCACACACAAAGGGCAACTGTCATTTAATGCTGATTCAGAAAACAAGCGAATACGAGGTTAAGAGCCCAGCCGTGAAGTTTTGATAAAAGCTTGCACGTAGTAAAAATGATATTGGAAAGATCATTGTCGTCATTTTTTATTAAAAAACAAAACAAAAAAAAAACATGGTATTTACCTTAGAACTGTACTCATTTACTTCCTGATATGATGCATATAAATAAATGTTTTTGGAATTTAAAATATTACCATTTTACTTTTTGGTTTTTTAGTATTCATTTCAATGTATAACAACACACAATTTTTTTTTGTCCCCATTAGAATAATATTGTACATCCAACGGACACATTCCTTATTATACCTCCAACTCAAAGTGTACAGTACATAAAGACATTTTTACACTGACAACAAACACAACTTCTTAGTATTTTGGCAACATTTATCATCCACAGTGAATAGTGTTTATTGCAAGCAGAAACAATGTTTTTAAAAAGCACTTGATACAAATTCGTACTATTCAAATAATACACGTTTAATAAGGTACAAAATCAAAAAGCCTCTTGTTCATTTTTGCAGTTTCACTTTTCCAAAGCATTTGCACCAAATGCTGCAGTGATTTGGAGAAGTCTTTTTTTTAGAGCAGGTCCAGTTGGAATCTTTTTAATGAGTCCCTGTCTACACACCAAGGATTACTGTCTGCACTTCTATTCAGCAAACAAAGGCTCAAGGTTATTTCTTCTCCTTGCTTTGACACACCTTCAGTACTTAAAGCAAAGCACTATTTTTCTAACAGTGAAGGATTTTATGTTTGCTTTTCACATACCACTTTTTTTTTTTTTTTACAATGAGACAGCCTTGGGGCAAGGAGAGAACTTGTTAAGGGAGTGCTGCTGTTGGATGTCTTTTCTTTCCCAATGTAGCAATTTTAAAATCCACACGCATGTTCCGTATGCCATCAACACAAGGGAACTCTAAATTGCCACAATGTACCTTTGAGAGAGGGCAATTTCAATTATAATAACAATTTAAGCTTAGACTGACATACTGTATATGTCTAAAATAATGAGTTAAAATGTGGGTTCTACGAGAGCTTTGCACCATATGCTCTCGTTTGCATGTACCATATATATATATATATTATATATATATATCTATCGATTAATAATATATATATATATATATAATATCCGGAAATAGCTAATTAAATATTTGATACATATTCCTCAATTTCTTAATTCTGTTCTTTACACAAACATTGTAGTAGTAGGACTGGGTTAGGGTTTTAACAGAAAACAATGTATACCCAGGTATAATAAACGCAATTATACAGTTCCTTAATGTTACAATCATCATAAAACCAAGTTGTTAAATGAATGAACTCCTGAGGAAAACTATACATTTTAAATAGTTTGTGAGTTATTGTCCTTCAGGTGCTTCATTTTGTTCGGTGGTGTGTCAAATTTATTGTAACAAATCAGCAGCAATATATTACCAAGCTAAGAACAGCCAGGTGGAAATTCTGATGGACGTCTGGAAGGGTCAAGCTTCAGGGGCTGAATCGTGTTCAGTCTGTAAAAGGTTAATTACTCATCTCTCTACATATCAAAACAGACTTTGTGATTCCAAGAGGAAAGACATTAATGGTAGGTTGTACCATTTTAGAAGGGTTTTCCTAATTATTGCTCTTACAGACACCACTGTTGTGCTCACCACCTTGACATGCCATGACATAAATCAACTTTACAAATAGCTTCTACATGAACAGTTAATTCATTTCTCAAAACCAACACTGTCTGAGCATGTGTTTTTATGATCGATGGACCCAGGACAATCGAGGGTAACTACTGTATCTCTTCTCACTATGACAAATTATTTAAAGTAGTTTATATAAAGACATTTGATTTTAAAAAAAAAAAAAAAAAACATAAGGCTGTACAGTTATCAACATATTTTAACATTTTAAAATAGATTTCAATCTAAAATTAATGACCTGGATAAATAATGGTTAAAAAAATACACAAAAATAAAATTAAATACATCATTTTCCCAAGCTGAAATGGATATCTGGTCATAAAATCATTAAGCAACTTCATAACACAAACTAGCTAAATGTTGTTTTTAAAGGTTTCAACATTCTTATAGCCATATCTGTTTGACAAATGAGTTGCTCAGAATACCAAGTATTGTAGATGTCAAGCTCAGGGATTTCTTTCTCTGAACCAGGAAAATCTTCCTTTTCATAGTCAGCTGCTCTTCCAGGGAATAATTTGACACCTGACATGACAAATGTAAATAAACTGAGTATGACAGAGATCGAATGACGTTTGGTGTTACATCTCCTTCCTGACCTGTGAGGGCACTAGATAAAGGGAGCAGAATACCCTGGACTAAAAGACATGACACTTTATTCCCATGGGTAGGTGGAAGTTGGCCGGCTAGAAAAGGGACTGAGTTACGGTACCCGAACGGGAAACGGCGTGGCAACCACGGATTGGAGAAGCAGATGCGTTCGTTAACCAAGGGGTCATGAGGGAGAGTATAAAATAGGGGCGTAGCAAAGTAATCTGCTCCTTTGCAAATGGTTGGATTTGACCTTGGAGTAAAACCTATTGCTGAAAACTGTGAGTGTTTGTTTTGTGTTTGCTAGTGTCGGATGTAACTGTTGTTTGTCTCAGTAGACCAGTAACACAATCCAAAGCTGTAGCGCAAGCCAGCATCAACCCGGACATCACTTTCACCCCTGCATTTCACGGAGAACTGTAATTACACCACTAGCACCTAATTTTACACACTGTCTTATGATTGTGTTTTGTGTTTAGTGTAGGTGTGTGTAAAACCTGGACTTTTGGTTGCGGGTCAAACCCGGGGATTACAAATTACAAGTGATACATGCCGCTGTATCACTGTAACACACTGCTCCAGCACAGAGAGCCGGGTCAACGACCTCTTAGACCGCAGGCCCCAATGGGCTACCTTGCCTCCCCTCCATGGATATCAAGGTTGTCCCCCAGCTGGGGTAGAGGTGCTACCCCTGCCCCGTTGCCTTACCAGCAGCAGGACAAATAACCCCTGTGCCCTCCTTTCCCCCTACCTGTTTTAGCTGCCACCTGCCATCAGGCCAAGTCCTGCCATCTGCAATGGAGCGTGATGTGGCTGCATGCAATCTGGCATCAGAAGAGGGTAGGCGAGGGGAAAATTGTCGGGAGGGGCCTTGCATTGTTAATGTGATTTTGGGAAAAGTGAAACCCCATGCACAAGGTATGGTCAGACCTTAATTAGAACGTCTCTTTTGGGTGGTGTGTTGTGGCAGCCACAAGGTCAGGTGGCGATCTCCTGTAGCCATGGAGACACGGCAACATACCCCACAGTCAAAGTGTACTTATCTGTCGATCCGATAAAACGTCACCTGGTAGTTGGGGTGGTGGAAAGGTTACCACACCCAGTAATTCTGGGTCGAGTCTGGCCAAACTATAAAGAATTGGTGAAATTAATGGCATTACACACGTAAATGTGGCAGAGAAAAACGAAAGGGAAATAGTTGGTAATGTTTTTACTACCAGTAACATGATCTGGAGCTCTAGCGCAAGCCAGCATCAACTCGGACATCACTTTCACCCCTGCAATTCACAGAGTACTGTAATTACACCACTAGCACCTAATTTCATTCACTGTCTTGTGTTTGTGTTTTGTGTTTAGTGTGGGTGTGTGTAAAACCTGGACTTTTGGGCGGGTCAAACCCGGGGATTAAAAAATTACGAGTGATACATGCCGCTGTATCACTCCAGCATTTATTATTTACAGGTGTTTGCCTTAAGGCTCTGGACATTGTAATTATTTCAATAAACACCCTTGCATCTGAAAGCAATTGTCTGCGTGATTAATCTGCTCTGCTTTGCACTCGCATGTATTCACTCATCACTTTGCCACACCGAGACACAGCTCACACAAGATCAAATCGATATAATGCCAAAGAATGCACTTTGTAGCTTTAATCAATCTATTGCATTGTATTTTCATTTTATTGTACATGCCACTCAATCATAGATTAATTTAATCAAGCAGCATGACCTAAATTAAATATATCCCTACATGGACCTACATGTCTTTACATAGTCATTAAAAGTTAGTAATTTAAATCATCTAAATACTAAACCTGTGGTGACCAGTACATCAAGTAATGGGATCCATGTTTTTGGATTGGAACGCTCTCTACAATCAAACGTTAATTTAGAGAACTTAATCGACCAATTATTATCTCCTTTCAACAAATAATTTATAAAAGAATAAAAAGCTTGCAAGCATTTTCAGGTAAAGATGTACATATTTGGTATACAGTATATGGTCTCAGATCAAATGCTGCCTCACTGCTTAAACCAGCTTCCCAACAATGATGACTAAAGACCAATGGAAAAAATGTGTTCCATTTGTTAAGTCAGTCTTTCTTCACCTGCTAAACCTGACCAATCGATGTTAAAAAGCTGCTGACCCCTTGAGGCAAAGCTTAGCCTGAGCAATCTCCACCAGGATTCGCTGCGGTCCTGACAGCAGTGATTTCTGAATTGCAATGAAGCAAACTATACACAGCTGATTTTCCTCCTGAACTCCACAGGAGTGCAATAGCCATTGCAGCATTCCACTGGGCTGGCTTCAAACCCCTTTGCTAACTTTGCACTCCAAGCTGTACCTGCTTTTAGTAGGAAAGCCACCCTTGCTCTATACTAGATTGAACACATTTGAGATTAATATTATGAAAAGTCAATTTTAACAATGGATAGATAATCCATGCAAGATGAAACACCTCTCTTTTAGTTCCCATCTGGTGATTTTCCACTTGGTAAGTGAGACATCTAGCTAAAGAAATATAAAAAGGCAAGGAAGAAGTTGCTTTAAACATTTGATTTAAGCACATGTCCAGTGCTAGAGCTGCAAGAGCATATGGATGAAGCCACAATTTCCCTTTCTTTCAGTTTTGTTTGCATTATGTATAAGAAAAAAATAAAAGAAAAACAGGATTTTGACTGTTGAAACATATAGAAATGCAATGATACCTAGTCCCTTAGAACAATAAAGGAATATTTGAATGGAGGCAGAAAATGTTGGTGGTAACAAATGAGTAAGGAAAACAAACAATAGATGCCCTCCAGCCACAGTGTGGCTTCTGTTGCTGGTTAACACAGTTCCTGAACTAAGCATGTCTCTCTGACTAAGAGCCTTTCCTGTGTTGCCTGAGTATTGTGTGCACCTGCATTAGGATGCCAGGTATGCAAATCATCTTGTGTGGTTGGTGTTTGTCAAACAGCAAAACAATCACAAGGCACTAATGTGTAAGTTAAAGTCAGGTTGGCTTTAATCAGCTTAATCAAAAGCCCAGTTTAACATGTTGCTCCTCACATAGATCAAGGGAAAAGCCTGCTTGTTAAATGAATGTAAACAAAACATTTCACTTTTTTTGTCAGAAATACACCATTCTTAGACTAAAGTCTGCATTAATATCTGGCAGTTAATGAGCCATCAAAAGCGTTTGGCAGGTAAAATGCTGCTTTTAAAACGCAGGTGAATGAATGAACATAGTCGCAGCTACATGTTTTGAACCAAAGCATTGAGCTTTACATTTTCTTTTTCTTTTTTTTTATTTTACAGACATAACAACCAATGCACACAGCATTTAAGAACATAAATAAAATAATGATCTGTTTAAAAATGTTAATAAAAAAGCATGTACCCCTTATCCAATTGCTCATCACAGCGGTTCTAGTCGGGTAATGCATGCCTTGAGTGATTCTGCAGTAAAGATCATGTGTTTCATTTTTGACTTGTAATATTTAAGGAGCTGCAATGTCTATCCAATGACAATCCTTACATTCATATTCAAACTCTAGATAAACTATACAGTGCGTGGTTTCAGATAAAATACACACTTTTTCAAAGACATCGTTTTCAATTACAATAGGCCTTCATACTTCCCAAAATAAATACATAGGCAGAGCCTGTGCCACCAATACTCTACAAGAGCCAGGCTTGTTTTGAAACGCAGTTATGACCTGAAGGCCTAACATGCATGACCACCTTTAAGAAGTGCTGGAAGCTGGAGTATTATACAGAACTTACAACTTTATTTAGCTGAGTAGAGAATATACTCTATGTGCAGTATATGATAGCTTCAAAAATCAATACTGAGATTTAATCATGTTCAAAACCTCTGTTGACAGTACAAATGTCTGATTCTTTTATTAAAATGTTAAAGATGATGTTTTCATTTATTTGACCTTCATGTAGACATATCTTTGAAAACAAGTTGGGATTTTGTATGCTACCTTTTTATAGGATCAGCTGATTATAATGTCTTTAAATCAGGTGAGAAATGAAAACTGAAGTTAAAGAAAGTTCACCTTACAGAAAAAAAAAGAAAGAAAAAACATCAAAAAAACACATATCTCAAGTGTTGACTCTACAGGCCAAAACCACGTATATTTATTTATTTATTGTTCAAATTCCCTGACTCTTATTGGAAGCATCAAGTGCAGGCTGCACATGTTCGTGTTCAGACATTAGAGAATGCAAATGTTCTCTTACGTGTTTACATCTGCCTTGAAATAATAAGGGATTCTGGTATTATCAATAACACAATGTAAATTCTTTGTTTTCAGTAATGTGTCAAGCTAAATAAATGTGTTCAGGGTGAAAGACTATAAATAGGGGTAATTTGATTTTTTTGCAAATAAGGCCAAGTACAGATCTGGCAATTATACTGATGCATATTAGATTTCTTTTGTGTTTACTTTACTGTAAACGAGAGTTGTCCCCATTGTGAGCCTCGGTAGTAATAACACTATTGTACAGGGTAGAAGCTGTTAGTTTGGCTAAATAAAGACTAAAGACCCCAATGTGAGGCTATAGTATACACAAATTGTTCAATTTGCACCGATGTTGCCAAAAATAAAGGTGTAACATTAATAAATAGAGGGATAAGACAGCATTGACAGATTCAGTGCATATGTATATAAAAAAACAGACTTGAATACATTTTTTTTGTTTGTTTTGTAAAAAAGTGGTTAAAATATTGTTTTCTACTTATTAGTGCATTGCAGCATTTTAAAACCAGGTCTATATGACCTTCTTGAGAATAAAAGGACAGAGGGAATGTCTGTGAATTCATACGAGGTTTGTTACTTATTTCAAATCTGGAGGGGTGGTTGTGTGTAGTGGTTTGGAGTGTGGAGTCGGGAGTGTAGGTGTGTGGGCCCCAGTTTGTCCCAGCGGGAGCACCCTCAAGGAGGTGAAGCCGGTACACCCAGACCTCCTTGGCGGGATGCCAAGCTTTGACCCCCTCCCCCAGGGGGAGACACCGTTGCACATGTAGCGGAGAGGAAGATGGAGGTAACAGCAAACACAGCCAATGGGTATTAGTGGAGACTCCCATTGATGTGAAGATGGGAACCCTCGCCTACTGAACCCCACCAATGGTAAAATAAAACTCATATTTTCTGAAAATATCTGACAATGTTTATAACAAATATTTATAACAAAGTGCCACCCATTGAGCACAAACCACACTTCACATGTTAATAAGAGCTAATTCATATTGACCTAGTTTCAATAGTTTAAAACTGGTGGCATACAGATGCACACTAAAAAATATACAGACGAATGTCAAGCTATGTCATATGGGCTACAGCAGTGGGAATGGGTGCCATTTGTTTCTAAAACAAAGTCTTGACATTATAATCTTATTTCAAAGCACTACCTTCCCTGCTCTGACACTGCCTTCTCTATTTCATAGCACAGTCCAAGTCAGAGCAGAGGCCAATGGGCATGAAGAAACATTTTTCTACCAAACAAACTCTATACACAACACAGACAACACAAAAGAGCATTTCAAAGTTAAACATTGTCAATCATACATAAGATTCATTTTTACTCATTTCAAAGAGGTATGCAAACAATTCATGGTTTAAAATACTGTATTAATAGCCCAATTGAATCAGCATACTTGTATTAAATGAACATTAGAAACAGAATACGTTTTGGCCTTGATTATTATTTAAAAACAACACTAATAAAAGCATTTTCTTTAAACTATTTTATTTCTGTGATTTGAAAAGTGCGGATTTATTTCAGGTAGATATTACCTGCCACAGTGTAGATCTTTCATGCAAACTTTCAAGTAAAGCAAGATGCTAAACTGGATTTGCCTGTAAATCAGCATTGAGCACAGAGGGTTGCATTTTGTGTTCTTAATTTTATCCGTGCAAATGCTCATTTGGGTACAATTTTGATGCTCTGTATTGACTAAGTGGACCATTTGCATGTCCAGATGGTACATTTTCATTGCATTTGTCACTATGCCGCATAATGGTTCCATCATTAATTCAAATGTGAGATGAAGTCAGGGTGAATGTTTATCTAACAGGCTCAGTCTTTACATCACATGCTCATCTCAGTGTACCTTTGTTGACATAACAGTTTTTAAAAACAAATCTATAAATAAATGATACCCAAAAGTGCTCTTTAATCAGGCAGTCGTGAAATACAGCAAATTCCATTCACTGACTCATTGCCTGTATTTCAAAGGAGTCGGGTTTGGTTGGTAAAAACAGGTTTCAGGTTTGCCTTTTCTGATTATCAGATGTGCTGAGTACATAGTGCAGTGGTTCCCAACCCTGGTCCTGGTGACCCCATGTGTCTTCTGGGTTTCATTCCAACTGAGCTCTCAATTACTTAACTAGAATCTTAATTGAACTAATAATTTGCTTAATTAGACCTTTTTAATTGTTCTCAGCTCCTAAAAAGTTGCAGATTTCAGGTTACTAACTTGAAATCTGCAACTGCTTAAGAACTGGAAACAAGTAAAAAGCTCTAATGAAGGCAAATTATTAATTACGAGTTTAGTTAAGTAACAGGAGCTCAGATGGAATGAAAATCAAAAACCACATGGGGTCCCAGGACCAGGGTTGAGAAGCCCTGACACAGTGTGTGAAAAATGTTTCCAGAACGTGTTTTCTTATGTAGGCTGGATGATTCTGGGTTTCGAGAAACAAGAAAACTTGATCAATAAGGAGAGACTCTTTGAGCATGGGACTCATCAATTATGCAACTATGGAAATGGCAGCTTCCGCAGAAGATGGCATGGTTTGTATTACAGTATTTCTGTATCAAGTGTTAGGTATCTTCATTGTATCACAGAAGCAACTGAGTGTTGTATGAATGCTCCCCTATTTGAAAATAAATTAAGCACTTGTACAAATCATAATTTTTTTTTTTATAGTAACATCAAGTCATGCAATTTCATAAAATTAACAAACTATTATCTGCCCTCTGCTCACCTCATTGGATCAGCGTCTTGGTCGCTACCCTGCAAAATGATTTTATCAGAGCAACCAGAAGTTAATTATTTAACAGATATATTATACAACACATCTTTCATTTAGACGTCTCAAGTTGAAACCAGTAACACTGTAGCATTAAGAACTATGTTAATATTTATTTTATTTCCACCCTTAACATGACATCAACTGAACAAAGTGGGTCCACCATGTTAAAGATCTCCCTGAGAAATATTTAATTAGTGCTAAAATTTAATAAAAAAATTGTTATTGAATCTTTTGGCGTTGAAGCCAACTGTAACCATCCTACTTTTTTTTTTCATTTCAAATCAATCAAATGATTATGCTTTGGAAATTACATGATTATGTATTATTTTTGTGTTTTGCAATTACTTTTATGTCTGTGATTGTAATATTGAAACTGTTGTAATATGTATTTATTAACAATGTTTTACAAGCATAATCTCGTTGAAAGAACACATCTGATTTTCAGGATAACCCCTCAGACCGACATGAAGGCAATAGCTATTTAAAATAAACAATACCTTTGTGAATTAAGACTAGCACTTAAAATAAGAGTATACCATGGTCTTTAAACCCCTGCCTTCTCTTGCCTAACAACCTACCTGAGGCGTGGTGTTATGCAGCACCATTCAATCCTTATCCTGTGTTATTGCTCCATTGAAAGAGACATAAGCCCAACATGATCATTCTGTAAACCGGGCCATAATCACACAAAAAATCATAATGGTAAACTGCTGTCAACACACGTGCACTATAGTGTAAATAAACTCATCTTTCTTCTCCCTTCTGTTCCTAAGATGCAGCTGCAAAATACCCACTGGGATATAGTGACGTCACACTTGTGGTTAAATATCAACAGGACCTTATTCACATGAATAGCACTAGTCTTGGACTTCTTTACCTAAAATAACATTAGTTAATTCCAGGCTATAAGGCAACAAAAGGTGCAAATTTTGAAAGGGGGTGTAGACTTTCTATAGGCAATCAGGTATCTTTGAAATCATTTGATTTATTATTTTACAAAGTATTTACAGTCCTGTATCTGGGGTGAAAGTTTCTTGTGTGTTTAGTGATGTCACTAGTCGTATAACGAAAAAAAAAAATCACGATTCTACGTGCCTAATTAGTATGTTAGTAAGTAACGAAGTGAAATGTTTTATAATCGAATGATGGTACTCCATTATGATGTGATGTGGTGAAATATCACAATGATATGGGGTTAGAGAGGTATTTCAGCATATCACAACACTCATAATTCTGAAATGTCTTTAAAAAATACTTAAAAAAAAAATTATTATTATTAAATTCAAGTACAGGTAATTGTTACATAAATGCCACATTTTTTCTGCGAATTCTTCATTCAGCCATTAAAGTGACACTTGCATTAAATTACAACAGTGCTGAATGCAAATTGCTGGGCTGGATTTATTGTTTCTGCTGTGTTCTTAAATTTTTTAACATGATACTTAGTTTGGTGATTAACTTAAGTCATTCAAGAAACCTGCAGTTCTAATGCTAAGACAGCCTGGCAATATTTTATATTAAGGCAGTGGATTTTCAGTGGAGGTACCACTTACATTTAGCAACTAGCGCACCCCTGTGGTTTAAATTAGTAATTGCTGCAATAGAGCAAGATAATTTCAGCACTGTTTTATTTAGGCCTTTTAGAAGTAGCTGCAAGTTATCAGCGTTAAAAAAAAAGGAATTTATCTACATAAAAAAATAAAACAAAAATAGTGCTGCAAATGAATTCTTGAAACATGTTTTCTTCATAAAAACATCCCTGTTAATATTTGTTATAACAATACATTTTAAAAAAGAAAAACAAGTGTGATTGCAATATAACGGCAACTACCCTAAGAATAATGCTCATGAAGACTCTGGCTTGAATTCAATGACAGTTTATGGCACTGCCTTAATTTAGATTTAATCCAAGCCTTTGACATTGTTGTTCCATTGATTATATAGGAAAATCCTTATAGGTATATATATATATATATATATATATATATATATATATATATATATATATATATATATAGCCTATAGAAAGTCTACACCCCCTTTCAAAATTTTCACCTTTTGTTGCCTTATAGCCTGGAATTAAAATGCATTAAAATAGTTTTTTTTTTCATTTATCTACACATCCTACCCCACAACTTCCAAGTGAAAAAAATATTCTAGAAATGTGTAGAAAATTAATTAATAATAAAAACTGAAATAGCTTGGTTGGATAAGTGTCCACCCCCCTTTCAATAGCAATCCTAAATTAGCTCAGGTGTAACCAATCGTCTTCAAAATCACACATCAAGTTAAGTGGCCTCCACCTGTGTTAAATTGTAGTGATTCACATGATTTCAGGATAAATTCAGCAGTTTCTGTAGGTTCCCTCTGCTGGGTAGTGCATGTCAAAGCAAAGACTCAACCATGAGCACCAAGGCGCTTTCAAAAGAACTCCGGGACACAGTTGTTGAAAGCCAAATATCAGGGGATAGGTATAAAAAAATATCAAAGGCCTTGAATATCCCTTGGAGCACCGTCAAAACGATTATTAAGAAGTGGAAGGTGTATGGCACCATCAAGACCCTTCCTAGATCAAGCCATCCCGCAAAACTGGATGACTGAGCAAGAAGGAGACTGATCAAAGAGGTTACCAAGAGGCCAATGGCAAAACTTTGCAAGAGATACAGGCTTTCATGGCCAAGACTGGTCAAGGTATACATGTGATAACAATATCCCAAGCACTCCACAAATCGGGCCTGTATGGTAGGGTGAGAAGAAGAAAGCCATTACTCAAGAAAGCCCACCTTGAATCCCATTTGAAGTATGCAAAAAAACACTCAGGAGATTCTGTAGTTATATGGCAAAAAGTTTTGTGGTCTGACGAAACTAAAATGGAACTTTTTGGCCTAAATGCAAAGTGTTATGTTAGGCACTAACCCAACACAGCAAATCCCCCATGAACACCATCCTTACTGTGAAGCATGGTGGTGGCAGCATCATGTTATGGGTATGTTTCTCATCGGCAAGGACTGGGGCACTTGTCAGAATAGAAGGGAAAATGAATGGAGCAAAGTACAGAGAAGTCCTTGAGGAAAACCTGCTGCCCTCTGGAAGAAAGCAAAAACTGAGATGGAAGTTCACCTTTCAGCATGACAACACCCCAAAGCACACAGCCAAAGCTACACTGGAGTGGCTAAGGAACAAAAAGGTAAATGTCCTTGAGTGGCCCAGTCAGAGCCCCGACCTAAATCCAATCGAAAATTTGTGGCATGACTTGAAGATTGCTGTCCCCAAGGAACTTGTCAGAGCTTGAACAGTTTTGTAACGAAGAATGGTCAAATATTGCCAAATCTAGGTGTGCAAAGCTGGTAGAGACCTATCCCAACAGACTCACAGCTTTAATTGCTGTCAAAGGTGCTTCTACCAAATATTAACTCAGGTGGGTGGAGACTTATCCATTTAGGATCTTTCAGTTTTGTATTTTTAATATACAATGTTCTTCTCAATAAAAACTTTTTTCCCCTTGGAGTATGGTGTGTAGACAAGTGGAAAAAATCCTCATTTAAATGCATGCAACTCTGAGGTACTGACACAACAAAATGTGAAAAAAGTTTAAGGGGGTGTTGACTTTCTATAGGCACTGTGTGTGTGTGTGTGTGTGTGTGTGTGTGTGTATATATATATATATATATATATATATATATATATATATATATATATTTAGATGTTTTTTTTTTATTCATGTATGTATTTGTTTATTTTGGCAAAGCAGCTACATTATCCCTTTCATCCTCTAAAATCCCACCAATCTTTAGCAGCACATTGGGCTCCACTGCACCTACACGAATTATGTTTGAATAGGTTCTCAACTCCATTCGGACTCTCAGAAACAGGCCGGACCACTTAAGACAGAAAATACTCAATCCTACTACATTAACCCTTTTGATTTTTGCAAGGGAAGTATGTTAATAAGGTACCAACATAATTGGATAACATTCCTCATACTGTCAGAATTGGGGTGTTGCGACTGTTTTCATCTGTCCTGGTCATTTTTAAATTTTTGTTCTGAACACGAAAAACAGCCGTAAACTTAAAACCGCGCCACCCCCGTGGTCAGAAAATGTTTGCTATTCGGAGCCAAGATATCACACAACGCGAGAAGTCCAAGGGGGACAGTGTTGACACAAAAAAAAAAAAAAAAAAAAAAAAAAAAATACAGGAAATGAGACAGTTTGACGATTATAGAGTCACAACACACTCAAATAATCTCCCTTTAACCGTTCAGCAGACATGCGAATCATTTAATCCGCCAATAAATGGCATACATTTGACATTTAAAACGCGCACTTTCGTTGACTTGTGTGTATTCTTCGGTTAAATTAGCTACCAGCCACGGCATTTGGTAAAATGTATTGTTCCACCTACAAGTCCTTGAAAACCATTCAGTCCCCCCCCCCCCCCCAAAAAAAAACAACGACTTTCGTACAATAAACCTACATTCCAGTACCTTCTCTTGCAACTCTGTAAAAACTGCAGGGTTTACTGTACTGTAAATTTGATAGATGGTGAAATCCACCAATCAGATCCCTAAATGGGTTGCATTTCCTGCCGTTCTAACCAATTGAAATGTGTGGTGCTAAATCTCAACCTCTGGATGTCAGCAAACAGAGGGGGAGGGGAGCTGTTGATGGGTGTCAATGTAGTCAGACCTATGGGTCGATTGCTTTTTTCCCACTACAATTCATAATTCTGTTTATTCTTCAAGAAGGTAAATGGAATTCATATACGTTTTTCATATTATTTGGTTAATTCGTGCGCCTCTACTGCGCGTTGCGTCTCTGCTTACCTTTCATTTATTATGTTATGGGGCTACAGTAGAAGTAGCTTCTTGAACTTACTGTTATCGATTTTTTAAAATGAAGTTTCTCATTTAATGTTGACCTTTGTGCTGGGGTCCAATGTAGTTGTTTTAAACTCAGCCATAGTGTGTATTAGTAAATTGCTTGCGGTCTCAGTGTGAACTTTTTAAATTCAGATTTTGAGTTAAGGGCTGGGTAATTTACGCAGTAGTCAGGGGAAGCCATGATCCAATCAGTGGCATTTACAAAATATAATGTAGTTATAAAAACGCAATGGATGTGAAAAAATAGGTTGCTTTTAAAAAAAAAAAAAAAAAAAAAAAAAGAACAACATCAACTTATAGTTCACGTAAGTGTGTGTGTTAAGTGTTCCAGGGGCGTGTGAGGTAAAGTTTGTGTAAGCGAAGTTTGTAATTAGAAAGTTGAGGCCTGCAGAGTATGCTTTTTATTAAAAAAAAAAAAAACCCAGGAAGTCAGAAAACAGACATGTTGTTGATCATTCTGGCATAACGGAGCGAAGGGGAGGTACATAGTCTAACAGAAAGGGACTTCTTATTTTTAAAAAAAAGATTATTGTTGAGATTATTTTTGTTTTTAGTAAAACATTTTTTTTTTTTTTTTAGAAATGTGTTCATAGTACTTGTTAGTCCACTTGAGATTTTTGTGGAAATTCATATGATAAAAGCAGGCCCTTTGAGAAAAATGTAAAAACAATATACACTAATTATATTAATACAATTATGATATCATTATTTATTCAAAGTAATACCAATAATACATAACCAAAATGTCCTATTCAGATTATTATATAATACATTACCACGGCAACCACTTGTGAACGGGTTGATTAGTTTCACACGCACAAAATACTACAAGATAAAAACTCGACATTTATGAACATCTGATGGAAATATACAATTATGGTTTCAATTCATAAAGTACAATACATCAGGTGTCGAATGACATCGTCCTGAGTCTGAGAAGGTGTGACATTTCAAAAATATGGTCTGTTATGCAAAATAATTAGCTTTTAAACTGGTGCTAGTAGGCTTTTGCTCTAATACATATTTAGGCTACTTAAAATGTTAGCGCTAAACAAACTGTTTTCATAAATTAGTATGACTAGAATGAACTTTAATAGAATTTAAGGTGTAAGTCAATCTTTAATATTTAACAGAATTTAAGATATAACAATTTAAGGAATTAAATATGTACATTATATTAATTTAAGGACAGATGAACCATTTAGACATGTGATACTTACAAATGTAAAATACATTACAAATAGTTTTTTTTTTTTTGTTTGTTATTCAACAAATGCAATAATCGATTATTTCATGAATATCATGAAAACCCAGTGTTTTATCTGAAAACATTGCTGATAAATTGGAACACATTATGTACAAACTGGAACACATTTTGTAAAAATAAATAATCCTTATACAGTATGGGGACCCTGAGAATCTAACCTTTTATGTGAGTGATTGTACTTGAAAGTCCCAGCTCAGCTCTGAGAGATAGTATCTCAAAAACTGTAATTGTAGTAGGATTTAACACATTCTTACCCTTACTAGGTACAGTATATAGGCTACAGCACAGAAAGTTGTACTCATAGACCCATGCAACTGTTCAAGGTTTGCTATTATGTCGTACTTGCAGGAGAAGGTAACTGGAGATAACTGCATGCTTAATACACATGCACCTTTCTAACTAGTATATATTGTTTTCATTTTTTCAATAGTTTCTTTCAGACTTTTGAGTGGTGCAGATGTCTACTCCTACAGACCCGTCGGGTGGAATGTCCCACCCTGGCCCTTCTCCAGGGCCGGGTCTGTCTCCTGGGCCTATTTTAGGTCCCAGTCCTGGACCAGGTCCATCTCCAGGGTCAGTCCACAGCATGATGGGGCCAAGTCCCGGGCCACCCAGTGTTGCACACAACATGCCAAACCAAGGATCTGGAGATTATCCACAAGATAGCATGCACCAGATGCACAAGGTACTGTATTGATTGTTTTCAGTGTTTCCCTAGTGATACCAAAACATCTGACTGCAGAATAACTGTCTAAGTATAAGCTGTAAATACTATGGAATGCTTATAGAATTTATTTATTTATTTATTTCAATCAGGCTCCAGTCCAGACAGACAGTGGTTGAAAGTTATTGAATGGCTTACTGCACTGTTAGTTAACAGCTATATCATTTCTTGAAAAATGACTCTAATTTGAGTAACATTATTGCAATAATATTAATACCATTCTTAGTTATTAATATGTGTTACTGATCACATAACCAGATAAATAACTAGATTAAAAAAAAATAGATTGATATACATCAGGCCACTTTATTTTCTACTGTTTCAGAAAATACAGGTCTGTGTCTCAGTCAAGGGGAAAAAAAAAGACATTTCTCAACATCTTGAACTTTTTTTTTTTTTTTTTTTAACAGTTTGTACTTTTGATAAATGCTGCTTTCATTTTTCCACTAGCTGATGGAAGGTATGCACGACAAGGGAATGGGGGAAGAAATGCATTTTGGCCAGATAAAGGGAATGGGAATGAGATCCCTTCATGCTGGAATGGGCCCACCACAGAGTCCGATGGATCAGCATAGCCAGGGTATCTACCTTACTACAATTGCAGTAATACTGCTACTGCAGTAATATTTAGAATCGACCAAAATCACACTTTTCATTACTGATAGTGGTAAAATACACTTCTAAAAGGTTGATTGGAAAGGTAGTCTAATCTATTTTATGCTCCTTGCATTTGCACTAGCCCAGTGTCATTCCACATTGTGGACATGCAATATAACAGCAGTCAAAAAAGAGAACATGCAATATTCACCCTTTTTAATAAAAATGACTTGTAATAAATTTATCCTTGTCTTTGAAGGTTACTTGTCCCCTCACCCATCACCCATGGGTGTTCCTGAACATGTTCCCAGTCCAATGTCAGGAGGTGGTCCCACACCCCCCCAGATGACTCCCACCCAAACAGGCCCTATGATGCCTGTGGATCCCCAGGTGATGGCTCAGCAGCAGCAGAGTCGCAGCGCTTCTCCTTTCAGTTCAGTTCAGCTGCAGCAGCTTCGTGCTCAGATCCTGGCTTATAAAATCCTTGGCAGGGGGCAGCCGTTACCAGAAAACCTGCAGCTTGCAGTACAGGGAAAGAGAACACTGCCGGTGATGCAACAGCAACAAGTTAGTTCTGCCTATAATAGGCCACCTGGTAAGTGTTGCAACAATTCAGGTAATATCCAGGTACTGAAAAATGGTTGTCATTTAAATTCTGGTTTTGGCCTTGCATGCATCAAGGTCAATATTCAGTAAGCAATATTTATTTTGCCAGCTACAAACTTACAGCACCCTCAAGATAACTTTCTGAAACTCTGTGTCCATCTTCTGCAGAAATACAATATTGCAGGTGTTTCTATGGTTTATACAACTCCTGTAGGGTTTGGGAAACAGGGGACTGTGAACATGCAAAGAAACAGCATTCACTTCGGGTAGCCTACACATGCTGTAAAAGAAAAACAAGTTCTTTCAGGGTGTCAGTACATATACAGTAAGGTAGCTTTTTTTATTTGTTTACAGGTTTAGTGGTTTAAAAAATAAATGATATTTTAAATTTTACAAGGACTTGGGCACTAAACAGTATAAAATCCATATCTGATATTTTTCACAGACCTTAATTCAATGATTTGTAATGTATGCACTTGCTGTACTGTTAATAAGTGGGTCAGTAAAACCCTGGGGTACTGTAAAACACAAGCAAGATTTAAAAATAAATGAAGTGTGACTATTGAATTCTTCCACTGTTTAAATAATTAAGAGGAGTCCCCGTTATTATATGATGAACCTGCAGTGCCCATGGGAATTTGTCTATAGATACTGCTCAAGATGCCGTTGATTACGTGAATGTTACTGACTGACATGCCGTGTGACAACTATATTTTAGGTATGGGTATGCACGCTATGAGTGTGCCTCAGGCAGGATTGTCTTCAGCACAAGGAATGTCAGGACATGTTCCTAATATGGGTCCTAAGCCATGGCCAGAAGGTATGGAATCTGTGCACTACTATAGTATCTGGATGTCCAGTGTTCTACTTCATGTTTTGCATGGTCACCATTAAAATGTTACTGTTATGTTTTTTTTTTTTAATGATAACTTTTAAAATATTTCAATTTCTTTTAGCTTTAGGGCAAAATGCTATAGCATATCAAAAGCAGTAGTGTTCTGCAGTATAGTATAGGAAACTTTATTTCTATTTTTTATATGGGTAATTTCATTATTTTATAATTGTTACTTGAAAAGAGTCAGTATGTAGTAGAAACAATGAAAGGGTTGATATTTGTAGTTATACGCTGAATCTGTTGCTTCACACATATATCTTCTTTCTTAGGCCAGAGTGCAGATGTCCCGAGTACTCCTCAGAAGCTTCCAGTGCCAGCTACAAGTGGAAGGCCTTCTCCTGCACCCCCGCAGGCTCCTAGCTCTGCTGCAGCTATGTCAGGAACCTCACTGCCCCAGCAGCCTCCTGGCCAGCCATCTTCCACTATTCAGCTCCAGCAAAAACAGAACCGGATAACACCCATTCAGAAACCACAGGGGCTGGACCCTGTGGAGATACTTCAAGAACGGGAGTACAGGTACGCGATGCAAAAGTAATATAAAAAACTTGGGTCTAAGTTATCTGGTGCGGAACCAGAAACTTGGCCTCTATGTCTCTAAAGTGGTAATATCTTTGATCGCTCAGTGTCCGTCATTGTATTGCTGTTATTGTTCACATATGCACATTACTCAATTCATTTTTCCTCCCAAGGCTTCAAGCTCGGATTGCTCATAGAATTCAAGAGCTTGAGAACTTACCTGGTTCCTTGCCACCGGATTTGCGAACAAAAGCTACTGTAGAGCTGAAGGCCTTAAGACTTTTGAATTTCCAGCGCCAGGTACTGTTTTGTTTGTCAGTACGTTTATAATAACAGTGATAAATAAATCCCCACCTAAGTATGTTACAGTGTGTTTGTAGACTAATGTTTCTTCCAAGATACACTATAACATATGCTGTGAATTCGCTTAGTTTAGGTTATTATGTGCTTATACTTTAGCTTGTGCCACAAAAGGAACAAACCCTGTTGTATACTTGATGAACCTGTAAAGCAGTTGAGACATCTTGGCAGAAGGCCCACATTAAAACCATACTGTCTGTCCTGACACATTCAGTTACAATACATTATATTTTACAGTATTATGCTTACTCTTTCCAAAAATGAACATCTTAAAAACCTTATGTTAGTAGCCCCCTATTTGCCCGTCACTCTTTGTATTGTCTTTTTACAGTTGAGGCAAGAGGTGGTAGTATGCATGCGCCGGGACACTACCTTGGAGACAGCCCTGAACTCAAAGGCATACAAGCGGAGTAAGCGCCAGACTTTGAGAGAGGCCCGTATGACAGAAAAGCTGGAGAAACAGCAGAAGATTGAACAGGAGAGAAAACGCAGACAGAAGCACCAGGTAAAGAAATCATGTGACATTTGTTATATCCTGCATCAGTCCTACCTTTATTGTTTCTGAAACTATTATGTGTTTTCTTTTCATTTTTCTAACACATTTTTAGGAATACCTAAACAGCATACTGCAGCATGCAAAAGATTTCAAAGAATATCACCGTTCTGTCACGGGCAAAATTCAGAAGCTTTCCAAAGCCATTGCTACCTGGCATACCAACACAGAGAGAGAACAGAAGAAGGAAACGGAGCGGATTGAGAAAGAAAGAATGAGGAGACTGATGGTATGTAACTAGATTATATTGAAGAATCAAAATAACATTGCAGTTAGGTACTGTGCTTTCCCACAGAAACATATTTTAAAGTTTAAAAGTATTAGCCTTTCCGTTATAAAAGTTTACTATAGTAATAGCGTAGTAAAGTGTAGTAACGCATAGGTAGGCATTGAAAGCCCAGAGGTATATTAAAGCATAAAAAAGTTAATAATGGTAAATGCATAATATAAACATGGAAAACTGCAAAATTACTGTGGTAAACGTTTAAAAACGGTGGGTTGTTCTAACAGCAGAGTTGGGAGGCATAAATATGTTTAAAAAAATAGTTACATTTTATTAATTTGGTTTACATAATTTTGAGGTTTTTTTGTTACATTCTCTAGTTCATACTTGTTGTTGAAATAACACCAGCTAGCTTTGTCAGAAAATAATGAACACTGCCTAGCAAACGCACCGTTTGATAACTACTAGAGGGAGCTGCGGTGCTTTATGTTGGCAGCTCTTAAGAGCCTAGGATAGTTCATTAGATTGTGCTTACTGTAGGTATAGTTCAATTTAGATTTTTTCTATTCAAAGTATTTTATTTGATGGTTGTTAGACTCCCCAAAACATTAAAGAAACAAAGGTTAGTCACACCATGAGATATACGTTGTTATGTCATGGCCAGGGAAGTGAGCTTGTTACCATTTGGCAATAGTGATTTAAAGATAACTTTGGGTTCCAAACTGTTTTAGGCGGAAGATGAAGAAGGGTACCGTAAACTGATTGACCAGAAGAAGGATAAGCGCCTGGCATACCTGCTACAACAGACTGATGAATATGTGGCTAACCTGACTGACCTGGTCTATGAGCACAAGGCAGCCCAGGCTGCCAAAGAGAAGAAGAAGAAGAAGAAAAAGAAGAAGGTTTGTAATACCTAGTAATTCTTGGAAGTATTATTATTATTAGTAGTATTATAATAATAATAATAATAATAATAATAATAATAATATATATATAGGTAGTAAGTAGTACTATTTACACTGTTATTATTAGTATTATTAGTAAGACTGGTCTGTCTGAATAAACAGTTAAATTCCAAAACTTTTTTTTTTTTTAAATTATGTACAAATATTAACATTCTTCTAATTATATACATTTTTATTGACAGAAAGTAGAGGACATTGGAGAAGGAATGGATAGTAGCCTGGGCCCTGATGGAGAAGTATGTTTCTATTTCAAAAATAGCAATATTGTATTTTTGTTAAAAGAAGATTTCACTAATTTATTTTTTTTAAAAGTACAGTTATGTTATTTTTATGAAAAAAATAGATTACAATTTGTACAGTTCATATTGTACATTTATTCTTTACCGTATGAGAGGCCGGGATGTTGAACTTGGCATTCATGATGTTTTGATAATCAAACAAACTGCTATTTAACCCTTTTGAGGACCAAGCATTTTTCAGTGGGATACTCCCCCAGGACCAGGTGTTTTTTGGCTGTAGTTGACTCTATTCCTATAAAAAATCATTAAAACTCTGTTTTTTACAGTAGCATCTTGCAAATGGTGTCCTTTTTTTCAGAGCACTCGGAGGAACGTTATAAAGTACTTCAGAAACCATATAAACTTTTTTTTTTTTTTTTTTTTAAGTAATTTTTATTGTGTATTCTGCTTAGAGAGTATAAAAATTAATTATTCTATGAGCCGAGGGACCTTACAATGCTTCATAAAAGTTTTGTTGAAAAATACTGATGTTTGGGCAGACATTGTTTCACTTGAGTGATTGCAATTACATAATACACGTTAATTCTCAGGGTCTTTATAAGCAATAATGGATGCTACTGTCAATTTATTTTCTCAAAATAAATATTTATAAATAAAATAATAGTTACTAATTTCATTATTATCAGTAATAAGGAAAGAAAAAAACTTACCTGATACACTTACACTTGTATATTAAAACACATGAGACAGAAGATATGTTCTAATATAATTATAAGTCAAATACATCAGATTCGCAGTGTTTCCCCTTTTTTTATTCGCGCTAAAAAAGTTCCTGTGATGTTTCGTTTCTGCTTTTGTCTCTGCCGGGCTGCTGTAAACTGTCTCCGCCCTTTAGACACTAAGTGCCCCTCTCAGTGACGTCACATTGAAAAAAAAAAAACAGGACGTGAACGTGAGTCTCTCCCTTATCTATTGATATGCGTTTCAAGCTTGTTTGCAAAGTATGGTGGCCCTGTAAGTCATCAAAACAAATTGCTTTTTTAATCGTGTTTACACGATCGCGGTCCTAGAAGCCCACTTCAGTATGATCGTGTTTACATGCTCCCGGTCCTTAAAGGTTAATTAGTTTTTGTATCAAATGTTCTGTCAGATTTATTTAAAGGCCTTATTCCTGTTTGCAGCCAATAGATGAAAGCAGTCAGATGAGTGAACTTCCAGTTAAGGTTATTCAAACGGAAACTGGCAAAGTCTTACAAGGAACAGATGCACCAAAATCCAGCCAATTGGAGGCCTGGCTAGAAATGAATCCTGGGTATGTATTTTTAATCAAACTGTCTCAAACATGGAATTGTTGGGGTAAAAGAAAAATACATATTTTGATGTACTGTACATTTGTGAATGTAAGTGAAATTAGAAAATACACTGATCTGCAATGTATGTACATTTATGTGGTCACGTGACATGAGATGATGTAATCCACTATAGTTATTATTATTATTATTATTATTTTATTTAGCAGACACCTTTATCCAGGGTGACTTTCATAGACTAGGGTGTGTGAACTATGAATCAGCTGCAGAGTCACTTACAACAACGTCTCACCTGAAAGACGGAGCACAAGGAGGTTAAATGACTTGCTCAAGGTCACACAATGAGTTAGTGAGTGAGCTGGGATTCAAATTTTCATTAACCACCGGACCACATAGCCTCACCCAGTTATAAACTGTGTGAGAGCAGAAGGATCTCTGTGACTTCAAAAGGGACATGGTGGTGGGTGGCCATGCAGCCAGCTAGTCCTTCATTGCAGTGGTTTCATTGACCAGCATGTTCATTAGGTCAGCTTGGTGTACCTAGAATGATTATGTTTTCAGAGACACTGCCACAAAGCAGAACTTCAGTCACAAGCAGGTTTTGGCAGATCTAGCCAACAGAAGTGTGAAATATATTGTGAATACGTACTACAGTGGCCTGAATCACAGGCCGTGGACAAGACACATCTTTTCCCACTCAGACTTTGTCCAGTCCGTGTACTTTGGCCATTTTTTGGCACGGTAAGAAATTCAAGGTTATACTGAGAGGGACTGAATGGTTTTTATTATTAGTTCTAATTCTCTTTTAGCTATGAAGTTGCCCCTCGTTCAGACAGTGAAGAAAGTGAATCAGAATATGAGGAAGAGGTATGTACTTTATTTAATAGTGTTGTTTGTTTAGCAGCTAGATCATTCTGCTTTGTTTTTGAGCTTTAAACACAACATCTATACACAGCAAGCATATTGAAGAATTATATTTGATACCACTTTAAAGATTTGCTATGGAGAATCATTGACAAACTCACTGTTTAAGAGGGGAAGAATACTTATGGGAAACACACATATAATTGGATTAAAAAAGAAACAACAACATTTGCACATTCAGAGGGAACAAATAATTCTTCAGAATTTTGCATTGGTATGTGTAGTCAAGTTAGTTTTATCAAGGATGTGCCACTGTAATATATATTTGATGAATCTGATTTTAATAACTCTGCATAGGATGATGAAGGAGAGCTTTCAAGACCTGAATCAGAAGAAAGGAAGATGCTTGATCCAAACAGTGATGAGGTTACAGAAAGAGCTACCAGCCATATCATTGAGTATGTTTTTAATAATAAAAAAATACTACTCTTGTTGTTATTCTCTAAAAAATGGTTCCATAAAGAAAATGTTGTGAAACTACGAAGTTTAAACTTTATTGTATTTTACTAAATGCTTGTATTAAAAATGAAGATATCACTGAAGATTTTTGACATTGTATTTGATATTGAGACGATAAACAACTATTTAAACAAAAGGTTTACACAAATAAATCTTTTAAAACATAGATTTACATTTTTATGAACGTGTTCAGTAAAAGCAACATTTTTTTTTTTATATAATAAACGTGTATTCTCATCAGGTCTGTCAAGCAGGATGTAGATGATGAATATAGAATGCAAACTGGCGAAATATGCATCCAGTCATACTATGGAGTGGCCCATGCAGTCACAGAAAGGGTGGAAAAACAGTCTTCTCTATTGGTTAATGGAAGTTTGAAACACTATCAGGTGAGACAAATATTGAAACATCAGCATGTGAAAATAACAGCAACAATTGCATTAATTCATTCATATTTTTGTGGTCTTGTTAATAACACCCATTTAGCATATTTCTATATCCCATTTATCGTGTCAAATTTAATGTCATACATTTATTACCACTGTTGATTTTTGTTTTCCTCTTTCAGATTCAAGGTTTGGAATGGATGGTTTCCTTATATAATAACAATCTGAATGGAATCCTAGCTGATGAAATGGGTCTTGGAAAGACTATTCAGACCATTGCTCTCATCACTTACCTGATGGAACACAAGAGACTCAATGGGCCCTACCTTATCATCGTGCCGCTTTCGTGAGTAACAGTCTTTTTGTTCGGTCTATATCCAGCAATGTTTTACTTGTTTGTACACAAGACTAGACTTGAGTAGCAATAGCCTCCACTGTCACACTGTATGAAACTTGCAATAGAGACTTTTTACAAGATGTTTATTTATTAAACTTTAAATGTAGGTCACATTGAGTTACTTTTCCACTGTACTGACACTTAAAGGATACAATGTCTTTTTCAGTGATTATTATATTGAACTTCTGCTTTTCAGAACCTTGTCCAACTGGGTGTATGAATTGGATAAATGGTCACCTTCTGTGGTGAAGATTTCTTATAAGGTTAGTTATTCTGTGCTGTCTGCTAAAAGTTATCTTAAACTTCAGTAGCAGTTTATATGACTGTCTGTGCTTCCTCGTCCCTCCATCTAGTTATTCTTGAACTGCTGAATGACCAATCAGTGTTGGCACATATAAGTAAAAAACTTAAGTTTGAAACCAGATGCACACAAAAATACATCTTTGACTGGCCATATGGTCCTATTAATAGGTTTTTACTATAGCCTGTCAGCTGCTGGGCAATGCTTATTCAATTTTTTAAACCATCCAGGCTCCTAAAACTCACATGGATTCTCAAGTTGTAAAGCGCTGAATATGAGATTTAAAAAAAAAAAAAAAAACTTTTTATACATAAGTCAATATTTCTGCCAACTTTCCTTTAGTTTTGTCAAACCCGGTATTGTCTGATAAGGTACGTTTATCAGGATTTATGAACTCACAAGTGAAATGACATCATCACACAACACAGTGACTGAACATATCAAAACATAACATAGTGTATAAATCCAATAACCCTAATAGTTGATGTAATATTGTTCATATTTATCTTTTCTTCAAGGGTACACCAGCAATGCGCCGCTCACTTCTTGGACAGCTTCGAAGTGGAAAGTTCAATGTTCTTCTGACCACATACGAGTACGTCATAAAGGATAAACAGATTCTTGCTAAGGTAAAATTGTTTTACACACATACTGAATACCATACAGCTTTTCAGAAGGGCTGTAAGACGGTATTGCAGTAATAGGTTATAGTTGATGACATTTTAGTATTTCTGTTTGAACTGAAGTCAGTCTGTTTTTGCCTTAGAAGAATGTTAGACTTGTTGATGATTTTTTCAGATCCGCTGGAAGTACATGATTGTAGACGAGGGGCATCGCATGAAGAATCACCACTGTAAGCTAACTCAAGTGCTCAACACCCATTACGTTGCCCCTAGACGACTCCTCCTGACAGGAACTCCACTTCAGAATAAACTCCCCGAACTCTGGGCTCTGCTGAACTTCCTGTTGCCCACAATCTTCAAGAGCTGTAGCACTTTCGAACAGTGGTTCAATGCCCCCTTCGCCATGACGGGAGAACGGGTAAATTGCCTTAATAGCAGTTTCATAGCAGTTCCGAGTGAAGCTTTGTTTTCTGTCTATGAAATCTTATATAATATTTGAGTTTTGTTTTAAACATCTAATTTCCGTGGAAGGAGGTTTACACAGGCATTGTAACTAGTTATGGAAATTAGGGAAGTGCAACAAAATGTAATATGGCTAAAAAATATTTTTTATTTTGTAATAGAAGCATGTAATAGATGACGCATGTAATAGTTTTATTGATTTTATAAGAAGTCCAGACAGCTGAGAGGAAAGGTACAGTGTCTGTGGTAAAAACTATTGATTATCCACAGTGTGTCACATTTTAGAGTTTGTATAGACAACCGCTAGAAACTTGCTTAGAACAATCTTTAGCTCATGTTAACGAGACTATTAGAATATGGCATTACGTGGAGATGCTTGTCGCTGTCTTTATGTACGTACATGATAGAAAGTAACACTCACGGCGTAATACTGGGTCTACAGGTAAGCAGCTTTCTTGAATGCTAGAAACCACACATCCACCAACTAATAGAAATACAGTAAAACTGATAACAAGTGCTGTTGAAATACAGTAATCAGAAACAGGAATTCATGTTGCTTATGCTCAATGTTTGAAAGTAGAGCCCCTTTGTATAGAATGCAAACCATGTTTATATTGGTTGCTTGCAATAATTACTGATAATTAGTTTTTCAAATTCTGTCTCATCAAAACAAAAGGTTGATTTGAATGAGGAGGAGACTATTCTGATTATCCGACGTCTGCACAAAGTTCTGAGACCCTTCCTTCTGAGGAGACTGAAAAAGGAAGTCGAATCGCAGTTACCTGAAAAGGTAAGTATCAGGGGTTTTCTTTACAACCAAAACAACAACACGTATGTTTGTCTTCATGTAATATGTTGGTTCACTAACAAATAACTAAATTATGTAAATGACATTCTCAGGATTCTACAGACATATGTCTGTTAAGTGTTTATTGCTGTATTAATTAAAAGAAATGACGATGGGGAAATGTAGTTTGCTTCAGAAAAGGTTTCATAATTTATTGCTCATATTTTGACGCTTTCATTTTTAGGTGGAGTATGTGGTCAAATGTGACATGTCAGCTATACAGAAGGTTCTGTACCGGCATATGCAAGCCAAAGGCATCCTGCTCACAGATGGCTCAGAGAAAGACAAAAAGGTATAGTTGCCCCAGTTCATTTTTTCTTTAGCTGAAACACAAAATATACAAACTACAAAACAGTAGGAAAGCCTCTAGTAAAGGTACATCACGCTTACACACACTTTTTAAATATCTGGACCTCTGGAGTCAATTCAATCAGATATGGTAGGTTCTACTGTATGTAGATAATAGCCACCCCCAAAACTTGTAGCTGAAAGTAATATTTTAATAATTAAGTTAAAGTTTTTAATAAGCGTGCGCAAATAATGCCTGAGGGGAAATATTGCGGCTCACGTGAAAAAACTGCCTAGAAGTTGTTACTCTGTGCATCAATGATTTAATGCTCCCTCTGCAATAATTCCTGTGTAATGTTGTAATGTATTTTCTTTTGTTTTGGCCAGGTTCCAGTTGCATTTGTATTGTTCAGATTATTTTATTAAATTATTAGTTGTTAGAATTAATACAGCAAAAAAATAAAATGATTAGTTGGTACTCTGTTTTTGTACTGCACAGCTAACGCTACTGTAGCTTTAACTGGAAGACCTTACGCACTGTAAGTCACGGGATACTTTGAGCAAGTGTCTTTGAGCTCTGTATTCTAATGGTGTAACCAAAAGCAACAAACCTGTGCCAAGGAAATAAATATTGAACAGAGAGATCTCATTTGGACATTGTTTATACATTTCATGAACCCAGCTTGCTCCTCTGAAGAGTACATAAAATTTACGAGCCAACATCTTTAATTTCGCCCCTGCCTACCCCTCACCCCCCACTCTCCACCCCACTTTTGCTTCAATGATAACTTTACGCCCCTTAATTCCCTTATAGATTGCAGTCATTTTCTGTTTTTTGCAATAACATGTCTTTATTTTTTAGGGTAAAGGAGGAGCCAAGACCCTTATGAACACCATCATGCAACTGAAGAAGATTTGTAACCACCCCTATATGTTCCAGCATATTGAGGTGTGTATTGTATATAGCTGCAAATAATTGATACAGAAATATTTCTTAGATTTAATTCTAACTTTCTTGAGAGTGGAAATGGAAAACATTTAATAATGAGTTCTTAATATGCCACACTTTTAAGTATATTGCCTCTTGTCCCTTTAAATTATGTCAATTGAAATAATTTACCGATTTTAGACTGAGATTTATTTTGTCAATTAAACAATTCAAAACTCAGACTTGGACAGGAAAGGCTGTTGTTTTTCCACTCCTGCCTTAACCCTTTGCAGTCCATTTATTCGGCGCTTGTCAGGCACGTCAGGTCCGATTTATTTTCACAGGCACTGTTTATTTTACACATGTTGTTTTAATTTTTATTGATTTTTTTCAGAGTAAAACAGGTTTAAAAGGCACTGAATCGCAAAAGTACACTCGGTACTGTATCTCCAGCCAAACCCATCTACCTTGTTCGCTGTATTTTTCACATACCTCTTTATAGATGTTCATACTGATAAATCCTCATATGATCATTAGTTTTAGGACCAAACTTCTCAATAATGTGATCCAAGTCATTGTTTTATTACTATAACATCTCAAAAAGCTCTGCAAATGTCTGTGATATTCTTTGAGTGCTGGATGCAGAAGCAGCTATCTCCTTTGTTTATGTCCTTGTTATCTCTGTGGTGCATGGGACTATCAAATACGTCCCCCTTTGAAAGGCTGTTGAAAGGTTTTCTTAACTTTTTTCCAGAGAAAAAATGACTAGAGACCTGTGCTTTACGTCTTTTTGACGATGTCGGACAGGGCCTGACATCGGACTGGAAAAGGAAAATTAGGACATAGGACTGCAGAGGGTTAAATGTATTTGTCTAGCTTACTTGCAAACCAGTTACCTGTTGTGCCACAGATTGGTATGACAAGTTAACACACTGATACAAGTGTTTGTCAGCAGTGTTTATGATCATTTAAAATATTACCTCAGTCTTCACTTTTTCACTTTCCCAATATCTTCTTAGGGGATTTTGTGATAACAGAACCATATTGTTAACAATTTATTTTCACAGGAATCATTTGCAGAACACCTGGGCTACCCGAATGGTATCATCAGTGGGTGAGTGTAATTGAGCATTTAGATTTTAGAGGTTTTTGTTGCATTTATATGAACCCCTCATCCAATTCTGTAACTTGTTATTCATATGGAGAAGCAAAAGGTTTTGAAACTAGGTACCGGTCATGGTCATCTCCTGAGTTCTGCCTTTGCTTGTCCCGCAATGGCTATATGATCAGTCCAAATATGATGATGCTTGTATTCCATTAGGTAGTTTCAAACTTCCAAGTTGTTTCTACAATAAATCTTTACCTCAATAGCAATCCAAATTAAACTTTAGTTTAATATATTTCCCCTGTCAGACCTGACCTGTTTCGAGCCTCTGGCAAGTTTGAGGTACTGGATCGCATTCTGCCAAAGCTAAGAGTAACAAACCACAGAGTTCTTCTCTTCTGCCAAATGACTACCCTGATGACCATTCTGGAAGACTATTTTGCTTATCGTAACTTTCTCTACCTGCGCCTGGATGGTAAGCTGCAAAAACATAATATCTCTGTTAAACCAGCTTATAATGTGCAATATTTGGAAGGTAATAATTAAACAGTTCAAGGAAAGTTACATTTATGAATGACATATTGACATTGTTTTGATCCAAATAGGATTCCAGTAACGCACGCTAGACAGAAGAAATTGTACTGCTTTAGCTGACGGTAATGAAGATATGTACAACATAAAAATGGTTTACATTTCCATATCAGCAACAAATGCCAAGGCTTGGTCCTCACATTTTTGAATGCAAGGATAACATTGCACTTGAAATTGAACATTGATCTTAAATGTGTACCGGTATTGACTCCCTGTACTGTCTATTTGACGTAATCATTAATCTGGTGTGCTACTTAGTGCAGTGATTTCATTTCCCTGCTTTCATCTGTCTGTTTGATTTGATTTACTCTAGATTGGCATTCAGTGTATCTATGTGTCTTTTATTTTAATAAATCTTTAAACCTATAAACTTATCTTGTCAGCTAGGTTTTTTAACTGTTTCTTAAGACGCGTGATTGCAAGACGCAAATTAAAAATTTTAGTTTGAATGAATACATCTGTGTTTAATTTCAGGCCAGCAAATGACACTAAAATATTACCAGGATCATAAAATATCAGTGCTAATGTGGTGTTGCCAAATGGTGATGCAGTAACAACAGGGGTCAAATGTTTTAGATGGGGGGCATGAGAGCAGGTTAGCAGGTCATTTTGTTGTTGAAAGGTCTTTTAATCTCTGCTGTTGCTCTATTCCCTAGGTACAACAAAGTCAGAGGATCGTGCTGCTCTGCTGAAGAAGTTCAATTGTCCAGGCTCTCAATACTTTATTTTCCTGTTAAGTACAAGAGCTGGAGGCCTTGGTTTAAATCTTCAGGCCGCTGACACTGTTGTTATTTTTGACAGCGACTGGAACCCACATCAGGTTTGTATTTTAGCAAACATCTTAATGGTATAACATTCTCAAACAAAAGACATCAACAAGTAAATTACAGTTCTATCAAGTAAAACAATTAATTACATCATTTAGCAAATTTGGCAGTCTGTTCCAAAGAGGCCCAAGATTAATTACATAGAGAAGCTGAATGCAACAGAGAAAGGCTGTTCGCTGGCAGAGCAGATACAGACGATTGAGAGAACTAGGACATGCTCTTGAATAAAAAGAGAGCTTTCATTATATTATCAATACTTTCAAAATGTATTCTTTCCAAATATTACAACCTTCACTTCCCACTCTGGGGGACTCGTTTTAAATCTCTGTGAATGATTTTAATTAAACAATAGAATGGCTTGCATGCTGCTTATCCATAAAGTTCAAAAACATAACCCCCTGAAAACTGAAAGTAAATCAGTAAACTAAATGTTGGTGCAAGAATAACCATTGAAGTTGTTAATTTTCTGTGACACTTTCCTTTGCTTTTTGTCCGTTCAGGACTTGCAAGCCCAGGACAGGGCTCACCGCATTGGACAGCAGAACGAGGTGCGAGTTCTGCGTCTCTGTACTGTAAATAGTGTGGAGGAGAAGATCTTGGCTGCTGCCAAGTATAAGCTCAATGTCGATCAGAAGGTTATTCAGGCAGGAATGTTTGACCAGAAATCTTCCAGCCACGAGCGAAGGGCCTTTCTGCAAGCTATTATGGAGCACGAGGAACAAAATGAGGTAAGTAAATAGTAAAGCTACTGCTCACATTGTTATAACTTCTGATTCCAGAATGTTAAAAGGGTACTGTGTAGAGCAAAAATTCACAAGCATTTCATCAGTCAGGTAAAGAAGGCAACATTAGATTATTGCATGGTTTAATATCACTGACAATTACTTGACATTTGAGTCATTTACATGTAAATACATCAATTGAATTAGGCTGAAAGAGTGTTTTTATCGGAGTCCTATTAGTGCCACCTGTAATTAAATAGCACTTTATGTTAATTAACAAGTCTTTTATTTTTGTAATTTTATAGTTAATTCATATATCGGGCTGTATGTACTAATATTACTTATGTGTTCTTAAGTACTGCAAATTCGTAGCCTCCTTCCTTCATAGAATTTTGGCGCGTGATGTACTAAATAGCTCTTTTTTCATGAACAACTACCGTTATATTACTGTAAGTTTACGAACAGCATAGATTACTGCTCATTATACAGGAGAGATCAGAATTTGTATGTTATTATGAATTGATTCATAACAGTGAAAGTCAAGATTTAGAACTTTGTTCTGGCAAAGATGAATAGCAAACAGGAAGAAGTAGTAGGCTATGTAATCGGATCGAGCTATGGCTTCTGCAGACGCCGACCGACCTTGATTGAACGATGGCAAATTTCCACAAAGACGACATTTACCTGTTAGTTAGTGAAATGAAAGCAACTTTTATAACAGGAACTATTATTAACACTAAATGGGGCCAAAAAACATTAAGAAACGAAACATGGAAAGAAATAACTAACAAAATAAATTCACTGAGACCAGCTAGGATTTAATGTGAAGGAACCCCCACCCTCAAAAAAAAGAAAAGAAAAAAACATGGAGCACTGCTGCAACAAACCTTTGGAAAATAAATACATCATCAGCAAAATCTGAACCAGTCAAAAACATTTTTATTTTCTTCAACAAAACATATTCTAACAAGACAGTACAAGATTCAAGATTAATTTGATTAATGATTTGATTTAGTTAATATTGAAACATACTGATGTCTTCAAATTAGTCACAGACCTATTAATCATAGGCATCAACTGATATGGAATGAGTACAGTAAATTATAAGTACGAGCGAGTTTGACTAAGAGCTGTTAAAACTTATAGTAAATATTTGCTTATATGAATAAAGTCCAGTAAGAACATGCAGTAAGTATGATAAATGGATGAAAATGATTTCGAATAACAGCAATTACAAAAAACGTGAGTACTGTTGTTACAGTAAAATCAAATACAAGATACAGTAAGTAGTTATAGATAGGAGCAGTAGTAGTGAGGCAAGGTATGGAGCAATTCAGTACAACTACAAGCTGTACTGGTACAATTGAGTGTCATATAGTCCAGTATGGTCGAGAGTTGTGATGTTTATAGATACTGTCTGAACGGGTGTGTCCTGAGGAGGCGCCGGAAGGTGCTCAGGGACTGAGCTTTCCTGATATCTGTGGGTAGATCGTTCCACCACTGGGGGGCAAGGGTGGAGAAGGAGTGGGCTCTGGAAGCAGGGAAGTGGAGAGGGGGTACAGCTAGTCTGCCAGAGGTGGAGGAGCAGAGGGGGCGAGAGGGGGTGTAGGGAGAAATGATAGACTGGAGATAGGAGGGAGCAGAAAGGTCAAGACGGCGATATGCGAGCACATGAGTTTTAAACTGGATGTGAGCAACGATAGGGATCCAGTGCAGAGAGCAGAGCAGCGGTGTAGCTGGACAGGATGGAGTTGCAGTAATCAAGGCGGAACAGTACCAGGGCCTGAACTAGGAGCTGTGTGTAGTAGGTGAGGAAGGGCAGAATTCTGCATATGTTGTAGAGGAAGAAGCAACAGGAGTGTGCCAGAGTAAAGATGTGTTGAGAGTAGAAGAGGGAGGGGTCAAGGGTGACACCAAGGTTCTTGGTGGATGAGGAGGGAGAGAGGGTGGTGGATTTGAGCGGAATAGAGAGAGAGCAGTGTGGGAGGAAGAGGGGGGAAGAAAAGGAGGTCTGATTTGGAGAGGTTGAGTTTGAGATGATGTGAGTGCATCCAGGAGGAGATGGCCGAGAGACAGGTAGAGGTATGGAATGAAATGTCGGAGTCAGAGGTGGGGAAGGAGAGGAAGATCTGGATATCATAAGCGTAAAAGTGATACGAGAAGCCATTGGAGGAGATGAGGGGACCCAGTTAGTGGGAAAACAGGAGGGGTCCCAGGCCTGAGCCTTGGGGAACACCTGTCGAAAGAGAGCAAGAGGTGGAAGGTGAGCCATGCCAGAACACCTGGTACATTCGCTCGGAGAGGTAGGAGAAGAACCAGGCAAGAGCAGTGCCGGAGAGTACCAGGTCACAAGGGAGGACAGGAGAAGAGTGGCCAACTGTGAAAAGGCAGCGGAGAGGTTGAGGAGAATAAGGACAGGAGAGGGAGGTGGCAAGAGCAGAGAGTAGAGAGTTCGAGACAGAGAAGAGCTGTTTCAGAGGAATGTGCTAGACGAAAACCAGGTTTGAAGGGGTCGAGCAGAGAATGTGTTGACAGGAAAGTAGAGAGCTGTTGGTGTACCGCTTGCTCGAACGTTTGAGAGGAACGGGAGGAGGAAGACAGGACAGTAGTTCTGGAGGGATGAGAGATCCAGTGAGGGTTTTTATTGATTTATTTTTTAAGATGGGGGTGATGTAGGCTTGTTTGAAGGCAGAGGGGAAACAGCCAGAGAGCAGAAAGGTGTTGAGGAGAGAGGAAATAAAAGGGAGTAGAGCAGGGGCAGCAGCCTGAAGAGGTGAGTGTACAAATGCATTTGTTACAAGTCATAAGCAAAAACATAATTCTATCACACTTAACAAATTAATATTGCAAAAGCATGTTAATTTAAGAATATCACAGAAAACCTTTGTTTTAGTCTATGCATATTTTAGTTTATATTTTAGTGTAAAGGAAAAAAATACAGTACATGCAGGCTATGCAAGTAAATACTTTTCGGTGTATTTCAGTTGTCTGTGCACTACATAATTACTGAGAAGAAAAGATTTCATTTTGTGTTTAATTAAAGAACTCTGCAATGATTTGTTTCCATGCTTCCCCTCATTAACAAAACACCTTAACATATAAAATAAACCAACACAAGTTTCACATATGAACAGGTAGTTTAATCTACACCAGCATGCATAAAATAACCAGCACAAAAAATTACTTTCGTACATCGCAGGTAGGTCTGTGAAGTCACAAAAACCTACAAAGTCAAGATACGAAAGAAAAATCAATGATACATAGAGCCCATTGTGTGTAGAGTGGATATTATTGCATGTTGTTTGCTACTTGTAGTGTTACTGGAGAAGATATATTCTGGGATTATGTGCATTAGTTTGTATTAGTTCTGTTTGATAATTTCAGTGTAATAGTTTGGTATGTCTACTTGATTGCTTTTTTGAGTTATTCCCATCTGCTCAATTGATCTCAATAGAAAATAAAACATCTAACAATGCATTTACTTCACTTTCGTGTATATATGTTTGTACATATTTGTCAAATACCAGGGAGCGCCGTATTTTATTATTAACAATGACAGTACTTAGATTCAGTGGATGAATTGAATTAACCCTATAGTCTTTTCACATGTATCTTTCAAACTAATTCATTTTAATTACTTTTCTTTGGAAAGTAACTTTAAATAAAAAGCTAGATCTTGCCTAAGGCTTTCATCTGCTCAAGCATCCATGTTAAAACGGTGTTTTCAACACACTGGCACTGGTTCAGCATGTGTTTTATCAAATAGGCTTCAGACTTGGCCTAAAAAAAACTACAGAGGAAGAATTTGGTCACTGTTAACAACTGTTTGTGGTCTTTTTTGTGGCCATTTTTTAAATTACAGTAACTAAAGTGTAAAAAAAAAAAACACAAAAAAAAAAAACAATAGCGTATCTAGATTGTTCATGAACCATATGAAAATAAGATGTAAACAAATGTATTTTGCATAGAATATTAAATTTAATATCAAATCGGTCTTTTGAGAGAACAAAATGTGTGTGGTTTTACAGGTTCTGCATCTTTGGTTTTTGCAAAGAAGTCGTGTTGTATATTTTTTAACTTAAGGTAGAATTTAGAACTGCATTTTGAAATGTCCTCACTCATGTTTTCAATAAAATGAATCCAATACAAATTGATAATTTAATTTCACCCTTTTTAATTTAGTAACATGCCACATACACACACATCAAGGTTCTTTGTCCAGATATTTCTGATAATTAACTGTTATCAGTACATCCAGACAACTCCGTGATTGATTGTATATCTGACACCTCAGGTTTAATACACCATGTATTAAACCAATTAATTCCAATAATCCTCCCAAAGAGAAACGAGGTGTAAAGAAAGGTCCTTCCTGCTTATCTTTGTAAGCCCTGGTGTTCCAATGAAAGCCAATAGAGGCTGGGGAAAGATCTGGTTTATGTCATTTGGGGTATCTGTAGTTGATAATTTAGAAAGGTTTAGTTGACAACACAATGGAATCATGTTAAATTGTGTCAGAATTTATTGTAAAAACTGCTTATACAATGAAGTACATTTGCAGACTTTACAATCACAAATTTATTTTGGAAAACGTAGATGACTGAAAACAAACACAGAGGATGAAAGAGTTGACACCCCTTTGACAAAATTCTTGTCAAAAATGGTAATACATTCATAATGCAATATACAGTAACATTGCAGTTTGCTGGAGCGATATAATTTAAATGGCACCAAACGATGTGACATGATGTAAATTCAATACATACATGTAGAATAAATTATGTTCATTTTACATCTATACCAATGAATTATCACTTTTTTATGATTATTGTAAAATTTATCAGGGGATGGCTTGCTACCTTATTGGCTATCTGTTCCATTAACATTTTTCAGTCAAAAGATGCTACTCAGGATAAAGACATTCTTTATATGTATTGTTTTTTCCCCATTCTATTGTTCACGTTGATGAAGGACGAAGACAGCGTCCGGACAGCAATGGTAAATAAATATTTTACCTCAATAATCTTTGTCATCTACGTTTTCTAGAATTAAAATGAGTTGCTAGTTGCATAAATATGCTAAACAGTACATTTTATGGCCAGATCAAGTGAATGTGCATTACTGCTTTTCTGTCAGAACAAAATATTTGTGCATCATTGTGCCTTTATTAATGAATGGAGAGTGGTTGTCATGATTGTTGCATGAGCGATATACTCTATCTCACTGCTGAACCAATTCTCACGTTACAGTCGCAATCTGGAATCCATCATTCTAGAGAAGTTTTAATTGAAATGCTGAACTCGGCTCCCAATTTATAACCAGAGTTAAATATAGTAGTTGAAGATTGACGTGATAAGGGTATTTCGGCTGGAAGAGTTGATGCTGATGGTTTTTGCTATCGTAAAATGGCTTGCATTGCATTTAAGATTTATTTTTTATTTCTGTGTTGCGCCAGTGATTGTAAGAATTTCACACTAGGAGTACTAGGTTTTCACTAGTCAGAGTACAGTTACACTGCACTGATGAGTCCCAAACAAGGTGAAACATGTATAGAGTAGCTGTACTCTGACTTTTAAAATGCTGTGAATGTTGAAGCCTTTTGACGACTTTCACGTGACTTGATTGGCTCTTGTAATGCTGACATTTGCATATCCCGATTACTAATATTAAATAAGGTAGACATTTTAATATTGTGACAGTGTGGCTGATATACAGTGTTCTTTTAATATCCAGGAACGTATACATTCAGCAGAAACTGGCAAGTATTTGACATTTAGACAAGTAAACATGATTTGGTGTATGAACAATTCATTTTGAAACATAATGGGAAATGATGTGGTGCCAAAAAGGCTACTTGTCGTTTTGATATGCATTTTTTCTTAAAATAATAGTGTTAGTGTTGGGACGATAATGGAATTTTTCTATCATGATTATCATCTGAAAAATTATCACGATAACTAGTTTTATTGTGGGAATTCATTTTTGGTGCTTTTGAAACTTTAAAATTCCAGCCGCAATGTATTATTTTTAATATCTTTCAAAACATGTAATTGTTTTTTTTTGTCTCAGTGCTGACCCCCGCCCCCCCCCCCCAAAAAAGCAGCCTTTTAAGTTTTTGTTACTTTTAGAGCTTAGCTTACACTCATACTCATTATTTTCTCTAATCCTTTACATTCACAAGAATTTAACTTAAAGCTTTATGCACTCAGTAGTAGCACGTTTGTGTTCCTCCTTTAACATAAGTGCACGAAAGCAAGGCTCAAGTAACGTGATGCTCTGGAGAATCACAGTGAAACTGGCACATCTCTACTTGATTGTCCGCTTAAGCCTTTTTAGCCTGGGACTCTCACTCTCCTGTGAAGTAAGCAGACTGTCAAGACATGACTACACAGGTTGGAGGGAGGATGCAGTGACATGCTGTTCCACAGTGAAGGTGTCAGGAAACCAAAGCTTGCTGTCTTTTGCAAGCACTGCTTCCTGCTTCGCAAGAAACCATCATAGCTGCTGTAGAACCCCAACGAGCAAACACATCCTGTAAAAATAATAAATAAAGTTAGGTGCATATTTCATAGTCTGGGTTCTTTATTTTTGCTTTTGAAATAAAATTGTAATAGACTTCATAATCATTTTTTTTTAAATTTCTGTGTTCTGTTCACTTAAACATTTCCAGCAATAATTCATATGAAGTGTTGGTATTTAAAAAAAAACAAAAAACAATTGTGCTTAATTTCAGGTAGTTCAGAGTCTCTTACATAGTAAAATAAGTTAAATCCTACTTGCATGTATTTCTAGCTTTGTACAGTATCATCTTGAAACAAGTACAACAAATAGGTGGCCCGTTTCAGACTTCATTCAAAAATACTGTTTTGTATTTTTTTTCATAACAAGTTTTAGTTGGTCCCCATCCTGAAAATCTGTGTCTCCCAATATATATATATATATAATATATATATATATATATATATATATATATATATATATATATATAATCTATAGCATATTGTTTAATATATATAATAACTAGTTGTGATATAAAACATATAGAAGTGATCGTTAAAACAAAATTCGGAATACAAAGTTGATCAACACTCTATTTTTCTTTATCTCACTGTGCATGCTGACGTCGAAATTCTCTTCACTCGAGAAGTGAGCAATCATGATAACTGATAAATACGGATAAAAAAAAAGTACCTTGCACTTATTTACCGCCTCGCCAGAAGTTGCACGATAGTTAAAGAAAAAATTTCAAATGAAAAATAGCTCCGTGTTATATGTGAGATTTACTATATATATAAAAAAAAGCCACAGGATTCTCTATTTAAAAGTTTTAAAGAGCAAAAAGTAAACAAACCACATTATGCGTGCACACACATAGTGATCTCTGTTGAAAGCCACCTGGATCAAAAAAGTGCTGGATTAGAATCTCATGAGACAAAAAAAAAAAAAGGCAAACTCGTCATTCTGAAATGCCTCGCTTCAACAGTACCCAACTTGCAGGAAATGTTGTGTAGTTATCTTTATATAGTATATTTTATTGTTGCAACTTTGTTGTGTGGAATGTAATAAATGAGAATCAAAATGGTGAGTTTTTTTTTTCCCCTTAATTTTACAACTCCATTTCCGTGTTTGTTTTGTTTTAAAGTTACATTTTAGTTTTTGTTTTCCTGTTCATCTACAAAAAGACACAAGTAAACCTCATGTTATTACTTTATGAAAGCGTGTTTATGGCCACTGTTTACTGGGAAGAAACAGCAATGGCAAGGAATGAAATAAAAGTAAAAAATAAATAAAATGTGGGCATCCTTTGTTTTGTAGTTAATTCAATGGGGTAGAGTAAGGCCTACACAACACATTCTTTACTCCTGGGATATTTTTTTTTTACTTTAAAGTGATAGATAGTGTTACCACTTGCTGTAAAATAAAGACCCACACCCACACAGGGGCAACGCCCCTGCTGCTATGCTGTATGCATTCTGAACAATATAATGACTTTTATTACTTTTTAAAAAAACAAATGAATGTCCAAACGAATGTTAAATTCTGCGTGAATATCCGAACATGAAAATCCCATGTTCGTCCCAGCACATTCTATTGTAATTCTATACGAATTTTCGATAATCGTCCCAACACTAGTCAGAGTTGCTTCAAGCTAATGATTTGATTTGTGAAACTTAATTGTAGCCTGCTGTGTATTTTAAATTCTTGCTGACCTTGACCTTTGATTCTACTGTTGTAACCTGTTAGGAAGAAGATGAGGTTCCCGATGAGGAGACCCTCAATCAGATGATTGCTCGAAATGAGGAAGAGTTTGACCTCTTCATGGTAAGAAATTGATAACTTTACATCTGATTAACACAGTTGTTATGCTGCAGATATTGTTGGTCTATTTAACACAGACAGAAACATTTAAGCATAGGGAGCGCTTTTTATTAACACTGCTTCAAGACACTGTTATTTCAAACCTGAAAGGCTGATCAAACTTGGTAGATTCCCAGACCACGATAATGGCAGGCTGAAGCACCAATCCCCTTAGTGTCAAGGTTGGTAATTGTCCTCTGGGATGTAAGATCACTGTAAGCTCCTGACTGGCATCATGTAGCCACTGTAAGTCGCCTCGGAAAAAGGCGTCTGCTAAATAAACAAATAGTCATCAACAAAAACTTTTGAGAGGGCCCTGGCATTAATGGACTCACTGGGGGATCTAGCCTGTCTCTGACAGGAAGACTGTTGTTTATAAAGTTACATGAAAAGTAAAAGACCACTAGGATAAGTGAAGTAATACTTATCAAGAACCAACTGATGAGAGAGGTTGCACATATCACGTTCCAGAATATTGAGCTTTTGCATTAGATCTGTTTTCAGTATTACAAGGGTCAAATTAGCAACAACAATAATATCATAAAACTAAGGAGGAGCAGTTAACCTATTATCCATCTTGGGGATGTATATCCTGTCTGACTCACCAGCTTCAGCTCTAGGTAAGTCACACTTTGGAGTTATACATACAGTCTGTCTAGAGATCTGCCTATCCAATTGTGATGGAACTTGGAGAGGCCATTCTTTAGCAAGAGATTGGAAGTACAAGAATTAGAAAATATAAGGAGATGCCTGTATGTCATCTATCTTTACATAAGTACATATGTCACACACTAATTTATTTAGTTCATTTTTGTTTTTCAGCGAATGGATCTGGATCGTCGTCGTGAAGAGGCACGTAGTCACAAGAGAAAGCCCCGTCTGATGGAGGAGGATGAGCTGCCATCTTGGATTATTAAGGATGACGCGGAGGTGGAGAGACTGACATGTGAAGAGGAAGAAGATAAGCTATTTGGGAGGGGCTCTCGTGGCCGCAGAGATGTGGATTACAGCGATGCACTCACTGAGAAGCAGTGGCTAAGGGTATTTGTTACAAATCTCTTTTTGTTAGTTGAAGTATGCTTTTTTTAAGAAATGTAATGAATTGGTGAAATTATGTTTGAGCTCTTGCTTTGGTTGCTACATCCCCTTTAGACTCATAATTCCCATAGAAGCCAAAATGTGCAGTTTTTATGATTTTTTTTCAGAATGCATGATTAAAAATATCTCTGGAATTGTAATCAATATATTAGGTATGGCAGAACAGTTACAGATGACTTTTGGTTTGCTGAGGAATTTCTTTTATCCTTTGTGTATTTTTTATTCTGTTGTTCCACTCTTGGGCTACATTTACTGGGTTTATTTAACTCGGTCATAGCATTAAATACAGTGATGAAATATTCACTGTGTTATACAATGCATTACATAAAATAAGATAAAATATGTGTTGCTTACCTTTCCAAAGGTTTTTCTAATCCTCTTCATCAGTGTCCACCGCAAGCACTAAGAAAGTAGTATTTTCAGATGATGTGCTTGATGATATCATCATTACACCATAGTGTCTTCACCTTACAAAGTGCGCATGCTCATGCTCCTCTCCTGAGAGAAGTACCCCCTGCTGTTTCATGTCAGTGTGCAAAAGGCTGCACTTTTCAAAAAAGACACACGTTGCAAGTGTGGATGATGTAATTCCGACCTGTTGCACCCTCGACTCTGACCAGAAGTGATCTTTTTGATGATGTCGGACAGGGTTCGACATCGGACTGGAAAGGGAAAAAACCTGGTCTGACCTAAGAATGCAAAGGTTTAATCCTTATCCAGGTCACACATCCTTTCAAAATCAGAAAACAGCCGTGCATGCTTTGAAAGGGACGTGAGTTGTTCTCAAAAGCACTTTCAGCTTTAAAGTCACAGAGGTGTTTATGGTGTGTAGTAATTGTTACGCTTTTAAGTGCCTTGTTTGATAGTCTTCATTAGTTTCACACAATTATGATTACTTGATTTTTCATGCACTTTAAAATCGACTCTCTTAAAGGTAGACGACTAAGTCACAAATGTGCCACTCTGGCTGTTGTCATACTGGACACAAACCTTGCAAATCTTATTTGCTGAAGATGTAGACTTAATGCAGCCAGGCAAATTGTAAAAGTCAGGTTACTTGAAAAGTGTGCTGCCTCTTTTCTTTGTCTTATTCCTTGTGTTTGCAAAGCATTGTCTTTTTTGTCTTTTGAGTTGGGGTTGGGGTTTGTGGGGGGGCGTTGCAACCCAGTATAAATCTCCATTTTTTTGTAAAATTACTTTACACTTACTTCAGAGATGCATGGTTTAAATTAAACTTTTAAACTAAATCTACTTTTTAGACATAAAACACCAAATAGCTCAAGTGAATAGCCATTTCCTTGCATTACGTTATTTTGAAACTGACCATATTAAATTGTTATATGAATATTTTACACTCAGTCTTGTAATACAAATACAGTACTAATAACACCTAGTTAAGCAATCATCCCTTAAATTTGTATAGTTTTAAATACTTTACTAAATAATAAATACTGAAATATTTTACAGTGATTAAAGATAGGTCTACCAAATAAGAATGTTGTGTTCATGTAACTGGGCTTTTTCCGAAAATAAGTACCTAATTGGAAATGGCAATTTTTATACTGTTTTAATGTCTAAAAAGTACATTTTGTTTCTACTGAAAGTTCAGTTAAACCACAGCGATGAATAAATGAATAGTGTAAGTAATCGCACAAACAAAATTAAACAAAACACTGATGCATTCGCATAGCTCAAAATAATGCAAAATTCAGCATGACAAGGGAAGATGAAGGGAGGTTTCTGTTCTGAGTGAGTGTAAGCATTATGAATGTTTGTTCACCACTGCTACACCTCGGTAGAAAATTTACTTTTCCTGCAATTTTCAAACGCAAGCCTGTGAACGTGAGAGTATATCTGTACACTTTTTTTTAAGCACTCGCCCACAGGACTACAGAGACACAGACATCAACTAGTTCTCATTAGTTTTAATTTGCCTCAGGCGAGCGGGCGAGCGTTAGTTTTTAACCCTTCCAAAACAACCCATATATTTCCATTGTATTTGAAATATCTGCATATGATTCACTGGTTGTGGAATAAACTTTCTTTTCCTGCCTGTGTAGCCCATGCAGGTGTGCACAATACTAAAACATAATTGAGAAGAAAAGTGTGGCAGAGATGCTGACACTTCCTTGGTAGACAGGTTAGAAATAACCCACGACAGGGAGTGCGGGAAAGACAATTCTTACTGCACGCCCTGGAGTAGGTTATTTCGCTTATGTAATGGCTACGTGTTTTTTTTTTTTTTTGAAAGAAATTACACAAACTAGCTTTTTTATGGAAAAAAGTAAGACATATTATGTATCCTTCCACTAAGAAAAAATATTCCCTGAAGACTGTTTGATTGTAACATGTTGTGAGGCGAGAGTGTATTAAATGGAATGTCCAGACAGTAATTTATGTGTACAGAAATAAAATGATTTATTTTTATTATCTATATACAACAAAATAATTAAATAACAAAAGAAAACAAAATGGTGTGAGGGAAGGAGTGCAGGGGTGAAATCCAAAACAGACCGTGATAACTTGTCTTTAATCGTCTTCGTGGCGAACCATACATAAACAAACAAACAAAAAAAGACAAAAGAAATGTTAGTGTTTTTTTAAAAAAATCCCGCTGCACCAACCTAGTCTCTCCCTCCACCCGTTACTCCTCCTATTTTACTTTCGGACCAACCCCGAACACAGTAGTACGTTCCCTTTAGTATGTAATGTCCCACCTCTGTAGTCAGCGGAACACCAATCCCCAACTGACAAGTGTCCTTATCCTTCACTTGACTTCAGTGGCTGGAATTTACATACTCGTACTTCCGCCCCTCACCAAGGTGCCGCCCCTCAAAAGATGACTTTTGCCATGGTCACGAGATCTTGGTAAGGGAAGTCCCGAGTTGGTTTGATGCCATCTACTGTCGGGAGGCTGAATCACAGACCGAAATCCCTTTGACTCATCACACATGTATTTTGTACTTTTTTTTTAATTTGCCATAGACATTACATTGAACATTGCCATTTATAGTAAAACTTTTTGAGGTGAAATGAAATTTGTGAATTGAAAGCAGACTGATTTCCCACATCTGAGGGAGGATTCATGGAACAGCCAAACACTGCACTGCACTGCACTGCACTGGCACTCTGGGGAGGGGATTCCGAGTGTTGTGTGGTTTTTTTTGTAGGTTATCTGACTTAAGGCTTTGCTGTCTTCAAGAGAAGCTGACCAATAATTTCTGAGGCTGTTTTCACACCTGGTAACTGGCATAATTTCCCTAGATTGTAAACCAGCATTAGATGATATGTGGACTAAACGACTTCCATGTCAGTTTGCGCAGTGCTGCAGTCCTTCCCGTCCACAGTGAGCACAACTGCATACGGAACCCAACCCTGTTTAAAAGCCCAATGCTTGAGTCAGCAGAGAGCAGGAGAGATTTTAATTTTGTTTTAAATATGTCTCTGAAATCGGAGGGTAGTGGTGAAATGTATCTGTTGTGTCGAGTTTAAATATTGCATACTCGCTTGTCAGTTTTATAAGGCGCTATTTAGTTTAATAAGTAGATGCAGCTGCTGCATATACAGTATATTACATGCTGAGTGAGACTTGCATGGTGATTTCTCAGATGGCTTTTGAATAGTGTTACTGCTACTGCTTGCCTCTGAGTTTTCTTTGTTCTGTTCACTGACTAAATTAATACCACAGTGTATTTGCCTATTTTTCTGTAATTCTTAGTAACAGATGGAAAAAAAAAAAAAAAATGGAGTGATTTTAAATGCTTTTTCAGTTGTATGTTGGCAGAAGCACTGTTTAGATAATTGTTACTATTAAGGTATAGTAATATTAATAGATCAGGTAAGTAAGTTGATCTGTGATGTCATAACTGTGGGGTAAGACAGTTGTTACCGCACAGTCATGTGATCTTGTTCAACCAATCACAACACTTAATTTATCCAACCTATTTTATAATAGGTAATAAATATGACTGCAGTAGAACTGCTGTCATCAGTTACAGAGAGTAAGACTGTTGTTTTAGCATTATTTGTGTGATTTTAAATAGTTAACTTACAGTAAAGCCATATTTATTTGAATTTCTTTTAAGTCCGCTGCCTTGTAGTGGAGCCACTGTTACGGGTAATGTAAATCAAATCACTGCTGTTCATTTGAAAGAGACTTGCAGCAGTGTAATTTGAACTCGCTGTTTCAGTAGCAAAACTTAAGATTTATTATGCAACTGATGTAGACGCATCTGCTTTTTTGTGACAGTGTAAATGAGTGTACTGTATTGTATTACGTCTTGTTGCTATGTGAATATACAAAAAACAATACTGGGGTGGCTACATGGTGCACGCTATTCATCGGAGTGTATAATGGAACAAACTCATTACTAACAGTACAAAGAGTTACACTGAAAGTGATGGTATTGGTCTAAGTCATTGTTTTGCACTCCTAATTGGCAGTTCCATTTGTCATAAAGGAACTGTGTGCCTTGCAGTCTGATATAATAAAACATAACTACACTACTACACCGGCACCTTCTGTTGCCACCCGCCCTTCGTTAGCTGTTAGAAGATCTATATGCCTTGAAAGGAAATTTGAGTTATTTAAAAACAAATAGTAAATAAGTTACTAGTAACGTGTTTTCTCAAAATGTTGTTTTATCACAATTTTCCTATCAAGCCCCAAATTAAATCTGCCCAGTGTGTTTGTTAAAGAAAAACTTGTGCTTTTCCTTACATATTTCAAATGATCAGCCACATCTATTGAAAAAATACAGGGCATGACATTTTGTGATCCAACAAGTTAGTAATTTTATTTCTTTTGTCCCTAGCTCACAAAATATATCAGCATGCATTAAAAAACATTACAAGAAATGCTGTAGATAAAATCTTCTTGCAACTATAAAGTTAAATATTGACAGGTTCAACAGTCAAATATTTGATCCTGATAAACTCTGCTCAGGCATCATACTTAAAGTACATGTAGGTTCAGTGGTCATTCTTATTCTGCAATCAACATCCAAAATGAGGCCAAGTACAAAAAAAAAAAATCTGGATCTGATAGCTTAAACAGCACAAAAAAATCTGATAAGTAGTAGTCAATATTAAAACAAGCAGAAGGAGGAAGGCTTCAGGCCTTGCAGTGGGAAGAATGAACCAGCAGAATAGGAGACCACAGTCCATTCAGTATAACCTTTTCAGAAAGAAAAATAAAATGACTTGTATATGAAAACAGCATTCCCACAGCTCTCTGTCTTTACTGATCAGCTGATGAAGAGACTAGCTGCACGCTGCTTTGCCGGATTGTTAATTTTATCCCCTCTAACTGTGATTTCTGATAGCCGGCCTGCTGATTGCAGTAAGGTAAATATCCTTTATTGTCATCTGGAAGATTCAGCAGGGCTACCTCACAGGCATGTGTAGGTGTGCAACAGATCACAGACAGCATAGGCAGCGTCGTGCTTGTGAACAGTATTCAGCATGAATCATGACAGTATGCGTGCTGCAGTTGTTGTTTTACAGGATTTACTGTCCTCTGGATTTAAGCAGAAAAAATCCACATCTCTGTGTGGCTTTTTACAGCAGCATTTAGCAAGAAACCTATCACAGTCGAATGAATGTTAATGGAGAAGATTGTTATTCTTGTACTCACTAATCTTGTATTCTTTTACAAATGGTTATCTGCATACTAAAGGATTGTGATGGAGATTTGCTGTTCATTATTAGGCCTTGTTCCATAGAGTCCCCGAGGACCTGCATTTGTGTTTGTACACCGGATTCTAACATCAATAGAACGCAGACTGTGGAGCTAAACCCACACCAGTGATTTTTTTTTTTTTTTTTTTAATGAAGCTGAGATGCTTGCTGCTACTTGGTGTATTTTCTTTATGCTGCTTTCCCTGTAAATCATCATGTGTAATCGGGCCTTGATGTAATTGTCTTTATTTACATGATCATCAGTGTTTGCAGTATTTGTTGCTAAAATTGAAAAGAAAAAGCTAATCTTGTCTACAGACAGGAGATGGAAAGGTTAACAATGTGAATACCTCCATGTGAAAGTGGAATGAGATGCAAGAGAAAAGCGCTGAGAAAAGGATTACACAAAGGACTAATTAAAATTACATTTTCATTGAAGGTTTAAACAAGTCTGCTTTTTACCTAACGGATGGTACTTTTTGCTTTGGAACTGAAGTTAAGGAACAAGTATTTGGTCTCTTGTTTCGTATACAATGGGCAGCAGAATTGTATGGAATTTTTAGAATTCTTTTTTTCTTTTTAATGGTATAAACAGTTGGCATACTTTCTATTTACTCTTTTCATTTGTGGTTCTTAATCTTTTTAGTATTTGAATTAAAGCTAACCAAATCCATGTCCAATCATCTCTTTACAGTAAAATACAGTTTCATGTCAGATGTTTTCTTTTGTCTTACTTTGCCCTTTTTTTTATAATTAAATGCCGTTTTCTTCTGCTGTAGTGATGTGCTGACCTCCAAGTTTTAGAATAATGCACAAAACTATTCCATAATAAAATAATTTTATCATGTAAAGTAATATTATACATAATTAGGTTCAGAACAGGTAAAGCTGCTTTTTTTTTAAAAAGAATAAAAAATGTAATCAACTGCTGAACATAGTTAGGCTGTTTTGATTTAGTTAGCTGTCTAACAAGATAGCTGTTCTGTGCAGATTCTTAAACGTTCTGAAAACTGGTATTTTATCTATTTCATACAGTAGGATTAAACTAATGTTACAAGACCTCAAAACAAAACACGTATTGTAAATTGTATCCTTTAGTTTAAAGGAACAGAGGACGAAGCTTGCTAAGTAGTAGGGGATGTTATGTTATCAGAAAGTTATAAGATGGATGTAAACAAAACTTAAGCTTGGCTACGTTAGCTAAGCTAAGTTTTATGCTTGTATTTGAATTCCCCACCCAAATATTCGTTTTTCTCATTAAAAAAGGAATTAAACCTGCATGTAAACAAGGCCATTGCAGTTTTGCTAAACCCTACATCCATTACCCCTGTTTTGGTCTAAGATACAAACTGTAGATATTAGACACAAATAAATATTGTTTTTATTTTAATATGAATGGAATGAAACATCACCTTATTGTAACTGAAGAATGAGGAAAAAATACTTGGAATGGTTAAAAATGTAAACAAGTTAATGACACTAGTTTGCTTCCTGCAGTTTTAAAGATGTACAGTAGCACACTAGTTTTTTTTTTTCTGTTTTTAGTTATGGTAACTTTGAACACTATAGAGCAGGCACACTACTTACTGTATGTGATTCTTTCCAATCTGCACGTATAGCATTGCGTGGGAAAACCGAGCCCTCTGATTGGCCAAGAGGCATGTCAAAAATATTGAAACATAATTAAAAAAATTGTGTCACCAAAATACATCCATTTGCAAATTATGTAAGCATAAAACCTTTTTCATTTGTGACGCGTAAAACAGAACCTTGCAGGTGAACAAGAATTAAAAGTCAGACTGAGTTGTTTCAGGTATTGGGCTGATTTTCAAGAGACTTCAGAAAAGTTATGAAAAATTGAAAGTGAAGACCCATATCTGCCTTGTGAGATTCTTCTTGGGTAGGAAGTTAAGACCGTTCCATGTGGACAAAGGAGAATCTGGCAACCTCACACATACCGTCTGCCCTCTATCGAAGTTGGTTGTGCCTGCTTACCCATTTTAGCTGAAACTGACTTGCAACAGGTTGATGCAACTTTTTTTTATATAACGTAATGTCAGGGATGCATCATTTATTGGTCCAGCTTATTTAAATGCTGCTGTGACTTGGCATCTTCAGGTGGCATTTTCAGAAACAGATTGTGGGCATTGCCGTATGTTGCCAGAAAGTGCAAGGAATGGGGAGGGGTTGGGGGTCGGAAAGGTGTAAATTGGAGCGGTTTGAATGAATTCCATTCTAATATATGCACTGCGTATATCTCAATCTGCACAGTATTATAAATGTCACGAACAGCTAGCAAATCAAGCCTGAAAGTAATTTGCAATTCTGTTACAATCCCTTGGCCTCATCCCATTAAAAATAGTGACGAAATCTGTCATACATGTTTCCTGACTGCTACAACGCTGCCACTATATTGTATGTATTTCACCCTTAACTGACAGCAGACTAAACGGAGGGCATTGCATGTGGAGGGTCCTGTTTCATTTCAGCAGTTCGCTGATCAAAGTATTTGGAAGTTCTGCTTAATATTGTGATTGAAAGGATGTCTGCTTCCAATAACATCAGATCATTCCTATTGGTGCTGTCTAGGTATGACATCATGGCCTTTGTTGCAAAAAGTAACCAGAGAAGCACAGGTTTTTAAATGCAGCCTACACTGAACTGTGTGACAGTATTTAGATTTGTAAGCTGAAAACTTGAGCTGCTGGGATCATAGATAGCTCTTGGCTTCTTTTCTAAGAACATAGTAACTGTAAGTACTGACATGTTTCTTAGTTTCTGAACATTAGAACTAATGTGCATGTTTACAGCACATTTAAAAACTATTCAAACAAAAACCTTAAGTTAAATCCTTCAGTATCTATAGATTAGAGCAACGAAGTTCTGCTACATTACAACCAAGGGCTTTTTAAACCAGCTTGTAGTTTACTGAACATGATTTAAAATAATTGACTGTTACTGTAACTTACTGTACACAAACATTGCATTTCACAGAAGGCATTCTTATCAGGCGATAACTAGCAGATAGACCAATAGAATTATCTTCGCTAAATTGTGTTTTTAACAAAATTAGCTACCTTAAGTATTCATCTAACAAGTGCATGTTTAGTGGTAAAATTCAACAGCATTGTATTCTTTCAAATGTAATTATCAAATGTATTGCTTATACATGAGAAGTGTGGTCAAGAAAAGTAAGTAAAGCAAAGCAAATGTACTATTAATTAATATATCATGTTCTTATGTGTTCTTTTTTTTTAAATTAAAAATATAAAATTTAATAAGTCACAATAAGTATGTGCTGGTTCAGTACTGTTGTTTTTTGTGATCTTTTTCCCACCTATTGGAAAATGTATAGCTGCATTACATTTGTTTGTACTGTACTGTACATCAGGTGTGTGAGGAGAGGGGAAAAAGTGTTACCTTTACAAGAAATTGACATAGCACTCTATTGCCTTTGATTGGCTGCCTAACAACAAGCACAAGTTACTTCACCTACTGTATCACACTCCAGAGAATTATAATTAATTATATTAAATACAAAAAAAATAAAAATTGTGTTTTTTTTGTGTCCCATATATTGGGAAAATGGTGATAGCTGCGCGATGCTGGAAAGCCTAGCTAAATATAATACGAGCGTAGCTGCATACAGTATATAGATAAAAATGTACTATTTGTAAAAAAAGGTTGGAGGAAGTGGCACTGCCATTAAGAAAAATTTCAGTACTGTAGGTATGTTTCATTTCAGTAAATCTGCCAGGATATATTTTATAAATATCGGTTCCTTTTCCACCTTTTTTGGTTGTTGTCGTTTTAGAGAGAAACAATGTATTCTGTAAATCTTCAAGTACAGAAGACTAAATGTATTTCTGCTGTGTTTTGATAGGCAGTGGAGGACGGGAACTTGGAGGAAATGGAAGAGGAAATCCGGCTTAAGAAACGCAAGCGTAGACGACATGTTGATAAAGATCCTGGAAAGGAGGAAGGAGAAAAACTGAAGAAGAGGCGAGGTAGACCTCCAGCAGAAAAGCTGTCTCCAAACCCACCTAAACTGACGAAACAGATGAATGCCATTGTTGATACTGTAATAAATTACAAGGATGGGTAAGCTTATAATAAAAACTTGATACATTTCAGATTTTGTTGGTATTTGGTGCAGTTAACACAAACACAGGGGAATATGATTATGAAGATAAATGTGATTATGAACATAAATTGTTCTCTACCAACAGTTGCCAATTTTTTTTCAAAACCAACATATACAATTTTTAGTGTGCTTTGTTTTTTGGTAGTGGTAATACTTTAGTTTGGGGATCTGTTATAGGTGCTTATATGCAATATTAACAAATTAAGAAAAATTACCCTGAATGACAGTACACTTAGTCAGCATTCGGATATCCGTTACCCATGATATACGTCAGTCACATTTACCGCCCTTGTATTAAGATTATAATCAATCCCCATTTATATATATATATATATATATATGCAACAAATTAATGCACTTGCACATCAAAGCCCATCTCTTCAATATTACTATTTATCTGAATATCTGTCACAGCCCGTTTTTTTTTTTTTTTTTTTTTTTAATTCTGTCTAATGCCAAATCAGTCTGTCTTTATTGTGCAGTTACACAGCGCTTCCTCCAGTTTCACCTGACAAAAATGCAGCCAAAACAAAGCCAACAAGGCAAGCTAGGGTAATGTAACAGTTAATCATTAAACAGCTTTGAGGCCTGACAAAAATGCAGCCAAAACAAAGCCAACACAAGCTAGGGTAATGTAACAGTTAATCATTAAACAGCTTTGAGGCATGTTTACACTGAAGCAATTTGACGTGTCGTGGAAATGCCGATTAAAATGCAGCCACACTGTATTCCTCCACTGAACCATCTCTCAAGGTCATCTCCAGCGCGGAACTTCAAGCACCACAATTCTCTGTATAGTGTATAACGTCCTCCCACCATCTTTTTTCTGGAGCTCTGCATCCAGTAAAATTACGAATCACACTGATGCTCAGTATTTTTATTTGTAGAACTGTATCAGTACAATTTAAAAACAAAACAAAACAAAACCAAAAAAAAAAAACCTTGTATATTTTTAAAAAGTCTGTGACAGTTTTGTGACAGTTTTGAACAATTTAATTGTACACTACATTCCGAATATTAGGCAAAAAAATTAAAAAGACAAACTGTGGTTCTGGTATTGTAAGTTGTGAGTAACATTACTACCAGCGTTTTATTTTTATTAGTATTATTTTAAATAAATGTGTAGCACTTATTTATGGTTTTGTAATATCTATATTAAATCTTAAGTCTTCGCCATCTAATCAGAATTCCTACATTTGGACATGCACATGAACATGTTGTGTTTTATTGCTTGTTGTTCGGTAACCTTAAATCAGAATTTTAAACCCAGTGTATTAATAGAAAGGTCTTAAGTAGCTGTTTCCAATGATATAATTTGTTAACTAGTGGAATATAAAAAAATAAATATATAAGCCACGCCCCCCCATAAAAAATGAAAAATTATTAATAAAAATATATAAAGTATTTTTTACATTTACTAGCATGAAAAGCACATTCTTTTTATTTTCAGCATACACTGTAAAATAAATAATAAAAACACTAATCATATTACTATATTATTATATGCAAACATTATAGAAAATTTCAATACAACCACAAATAGTAAAAACAAGTATGAAAACAAGCTATTTTACGTAAAGCAGAATAACGTAGCCTACATGTTACGACCACGCCAAGGAAAAAATAAAGAACAAGTATATATTCAACAGAAGAAAAAAACAGTCAATAGAAAAAAATAACTCTATGATGATAAAGCAATACATTAATTACAGTCAGTGCAAACAAATAATGTACCGTCATCGTCAAACTCAGGCAGCTCGTCCGTTTTCAACACAAAAACAATCCAATATTACATATTGATTCGAATCACTTATTGAATTACAAGTTCAGTAGATAATTATCTTCAAAAACAGCTGTAGATGAGATGTCTTAGTTGTCTTTGTGCTGTGTTTACATGGCATATCTCAAACTTCCTATGTAACTTGGCTTCAAAGTACTTCGTACCAGAGCAAAACAAGAGATAAATGCACAACTTGATGGAACTGTGCAAAATGCTAATGTGTATTCCACAATAGAAGAAAAGTTAATGACATGCGATGTTGTGCGTAATAAAAAGCAAGTGATGGCTAAATTCTCTCTGTATATCTTCTAGTCTTTTCATTAGTCTATTGTGATATTTAGAAAGTATAGTGAAAAATATCACCCATACCACGACAGTTTCCAAAGGCATCATTGTTTTGATCACGGTGCTGAACACTAGCTAATTATGTTAACGAGAGAATAGCCGCCTTCTGTGTAAATGGGGGTAAGCCGCCAAATTGCCGACACTGAAATGCCAATATTGTGCGTAAACAGCACTATATTCTGTAATTTTGAATACTGGCTTTGGATACTGTTTTAATTCTTGTGTTTTTTTTTCGGGTTTTGGTTTTACTAAATTGCATTGCCTTGCATTTTACGCAGTTTTGTGCATAGATAACATTTAGATTTCATTTTGCTGTTAGGTCTTTAATGGTAAATTTTACATACCACTGCAATATGTACTGGATTTAAAAGTGTGTACTGTTTTGCAGTTAACGTGTCGTCTCTTTAGTTTTGGCAAGTGATATTTTCAGAATCATATCGTTCTGAATTATAATACTTCTGTTAAAAATGTAGTACAGTATCAACAAAACCAATATAGTACATCTAAACGGAAGCCTACTTATTTTAAAACACGGTACCTTCAGATTGTATTTTTGATATTATCCGTTTTGCAGGTTACACAAAAAAGGTACAATTGGTTGGAACGGGCTAAAATTAAATAATCAGATATGCGTCACACGCGTTTAACCGTTACTGAAGTAAAAAAGCTATAGGGTCAGATAGATGAGTGCTGACTAGCGTAAACTTGTTATTATAATTTGACGAAGTATTTCATGATTCATAATCACAAAATTCTTACGAGTCATGTATATAATCACTTACATCTTATTCCTAAACTACAATATTACCACCATAATAAAACAGTAAAATCGTGGTAAAGCACAGGTAAGCAAGGTAACATACAGACATGCATGGTAAACCATTAAAAAGGTTAAAAACATGGTAACACACACATGCAATGTTTATTACAGCCATGAATTACAAATACACACATTTGTTGTGTTTTCAGAGCGAGTCGCCAACTAAGCGACGTTTTCTACCAGCTGCCATCTAGAAAAGAACTCCCAGAGTATTACGAGTTGATCAGAAAACCTGTAGACTTCAAAAAGATAAAGGTAAGAGCTCGGGTATAACTCCGAAATACTGTGACACATGATACTTATACTTTTTTTCTGTATTTCTGTTATTGTAATTAACTGATCCAACTTTATATATTCAGTATTATGAAAACTCCTCAAGTGCGCTCAAGTGCTCCCAGGTTATCCTGAATTCTCCAAAACTTGGGTTTCCTGAGTTTCTCGAGTTATTACGTGAGCTGGACAAAGCTCACTCATGTTATCACGAGAGGTGGCCAGATAGTAAACAGATAACCATATTACTGTATCATCGTTATTGACATTGTAACGTTGCTATCACCAAACACAGCAATGTATACTTTTCCAGAAAATACACTGCACTGTCTTGTGGTTTTGGGTTGTGTACTTGAGTTGGCTTGACTATGGAAATGAGGTATTTGACGTAAATGCAACCCTGTGGGCATGTCCATAATGTTAATACTTCCTGTCATATCAGAAATCATTTGAAATTTAGATTTCATATTAGTTTTAATTTAATTTATTAGGATAAATATCCATTAGGTAATGGTTACGTTTCTATTTCAGATAACCGGGGTTATGATAACAACCTAACGTTACATTAAATGAATACACCAGGGAAAATGTGTCAGTGGTATTGAACTTAACCTCTCACTTAAAACAGCTACAGACTTTGTTTTTCTGTGTATTATCTGTATATGAACACAAATATTTTGTTGTCGTTTTGATATTGTTTATACTACCATAAGCCTACTTATATGTGAAAAGATATATTGAGACTGTATGCATTATTAACTAAAGGGTCTGAAATAATGCATTTTTGATGTTTTTATCTTTTTAGGAAAGAGTTCGTAACCACAAATACCGGAGTGTAGGGGACCTGGAGAAGGATATCATGCTTCTGTGTCACAATGCTCAGACTTTCAATTTGGAGGGATCACAGGTTTGTGCCCTCTTGTGGCAAGTACTGTAATTGCAGTGTTTTGGGGGAATTTTGGTTAAATATTAGTCAATTACAACATATGATTTTATATACACACACACACACACAGACAACCGGTCAAAAGTTTTAGAACACGTCCATTTTTCCAGGTTTTTTTTTTTTTTTTTAATTTACGCAGTTTAATGTCTCAAAGTACTCTGAAATTAAAGCATAGAACAAATAAACAATTGGAGATTAAAAAAGAAATCATGGAATAGTTTTGTTTAACAAAATTTAATCTAAATTTTAGACTCAAAGTAGCCACCTTTTGCAGATATAACAGCCGAACACACTCATGGCGTTCTTTCTACAATGGAAATCAAATATTGTTCGGAAAGTTCTTCTCAACACTGTTGCAGAAGTTCCCACAAATGTGTTGCACTTGTAGGTTGCTTTGCTTTCACCCTTCTGTCCAGTTTATCCCAAACCAGCTTGACTGGGTTTAAGTCTGGAGACTGTGCTGGCCATTCCATGATTTGAAGCCTACCGTCTTGTTCTTTTCTTCTAAGGTAGTTCTGACATAGCCTGGAGGTATGTTTTGGGTCATTATCTTGCTGTAGGATGAACCCCTGATCAACTAGGTGTATACCAGAGGGTACTGAATGGCTCTGCAAAATGCTGTGGTAGCCGTTTTGGTTCAGGGTGCCACTCACTCTGTGCAAGTCACCGACTCTGGATCCAGCAAAAGAGCCCCAGACCATCACGCTTCCTCCTTCATGTTTGACATTTGTTGTCACACACCGAGGAACCATCCTTTCGCCTACTCGACGGCGTACAAAAACCCTGCGTGATGAACCAAAGATTTCAAATTGATTCATCAGTCCATAGGACCTTCTTCCAGTCTTCAGTAGTCCACTGGCGGTGCTTCATGGCCCAGGCAAACCCTCTTTTTCTTATTTTGCCATTTTATCAGTGGCTTTCTTACTGCCACTCGACCTGTCAAACCTGCAGCTCGAAGTCTTCTCTTCAAAGTTGAAACTGAGACTTGCTTACTTCGACCAGTGTTAAGCTGTGCTTGAAGCTGTTTTCCTGTGAGCCACCTATCACGCAAGCTATTGACTCTTAGAAACTTGTCTTCTGATTCTGTTGTGGCTTTGGGTCTGCCAGACCTCATCCTGTCAGAGTTTCCTCCAGTTTCCAAGTGCCTTTTGATGGTGTAGGAAACTGTACTCATTGATACCTTGGCTTTCTTTGCAATTAGTCTAAAGGAAAGACCTACACTTTTAAGGGTTATAATGGTCTGTCTGTCTTCCTTTGTTAATTGCCTTTTTCTCGCCATTATGATAGCAATATACTACTTCCTGCAGTACAATACTGTCCAAATAATGCTTAAGAGGATGTAGTAACACAGTCTGTCCCAACACTGCTTTAATACAGACAGAGGGTTTGTAAGTAATCAACAAAAGTTGGGACACCAGTAGGAATTGTTAGCATCAACTTTCAAGGCTTAATTTACTTCCATTGCCGCAGAACAGCTGTAAGTTGTTAACCCATTACTTGTTCCCTGAAAAAGGCTTTTTTGTATAACTCTGAAATGTACATTATTTTCAGTTTTTGGTAACCTAAACTTTGTTTTTAACCTCTGGCAGTTTACCACTTACCTTTGTACCATTTCGGGTTATTCACTGGACTTGAACTGCTTAAATTTTCAATAAAAAATGGGGGTGTTCTAAAACTTTAAAACTTTTGACCGTGTGTGTGTGTGTGTGTGTGTGTGTGTGTGTGTGTGTGTGTGGTATACATTTTTAAGAGAACAATTAAAAAGGTCTAACTTTCAGAAGACTATGAACCACACTGCCTTTGGATTGCATTACATCCTAAATATTTATACAATAGTTTGGAAAATGCATTAACAGAGTTTGTCTGCAATTCTAAATGTACTTTGAGAAAGATCATGCAAGCTTAAGTACAGCACATAACCGAGTTAAAAAGGGAGGGGTGTCCTTGATTATCCACAATTTCATTTTGTTGAGGTCCTTGATTCATATTACCAATCAAATACAATTTTCTGAAAACTGAAATGTTTGGAGGTGATCAGGCTTTTCTACCACTACCTGTCAACATGTTTTTATGCAAGAATTTTGTGTTTTATAGTGGGATATAAAATATTTCCATGATATACATCAAATTTTGAGAATTTACACAAATACATTGCTACCCGTCTTTGACAATTCCATGCCTTCTCTGCTTCTGTGTCTGCAGATCTATGAGGATTCCATTGTTCTTCAGTCTGTTTTCAAGAGTGCCAGGCAGAAGATTGCTAAAGAAGATGAGAGTGATGAAGAAAGTGTTGATGACGAGGATGAGGAAGATGAGGAATCTGAATCCGAGTGTAAGTCCTGGTGCTTCATTACTGTTGCTTCTCTAACAGGATTCTGTTTGCTTCTTAAAATCACAACTGACTTTCTAAACACAATTCACTTCTATGCTATTACATTTCATCGTCCTGTTCACACTGGTAAGAACAGAGTTTCAAGCCCATGCTTCCACATGGTTTATTATCACATGCATACTCAGTTTTGCCTGAAAGGACCAGTCAGGTCAGGTTATTTAGGGATTAATTGGTCTAAAATAATGAATAGTCTCAAAACTTCCTTTGTTGTTTTTTGTTCTTTGTCAATTCAGTAAAGCCACTGATTTCATGTTGTACTTCTCATCCGTTGCTGCTCTGTCCAGTATGTATTGCACTGATTTAGTTTTTAGCAGTTCTTTCATAAAATACCTGTCTGACATTGTTTTTGTTCCTCCAATATTATTTTGGTGTTTGGTGAAAGTTAACCCTCAGCATATTGAAGGTGCTATACAAGGTCCAGAGGGTGAGAATAGGGCCTGATAAATGTTTACTTGGTATATCATGGTATAAAAGCATAGCAAAAGTAGTAAACCATAGTAAAAGCTTTGGTAAATCACAGAGTATGGTAAAGCATTGTCAGATGCATGGTTAACCAAGGTAAGTCATGATAAATGTATAGTTTAATCACAGGAAAAGAATGGTAAAAAAAAAAAAAAAAAGAATGTGTTAATTTACCATGGTAAATGTTTAGAAGGGTAGGATGAAGTAGCGGGTATAAGTTTTAGTGAAAGGTTCCTGTGTATTTTTCAGATGCTGCTCACATTAAAACTTGAATGTTTCATATTTCTTATTTCATCATATTTCTTACTTATTTGGCAGTGAAATACAGCACCTTAACATAAAATAATATTTGTTCAGTGTGCTTATACTTTTTTTGTGTTATTGTTTTCAGCCAAAACAGTTAAGGTAAAAATCAAGCTTGGTAAGAAAGAAGAGAAGAGGCACGACAAAGGCAAGAAGCGACAAAGCAGAATAAAAGCAAAACCAGTTGTGAGCGACGATGAGAGCGAGGAAGAGCAAGGCGATAATGTATGTCTGGGAAGGGGGGTTCTCTTCAGTTTTACTCATTCATAGAAATGTATTTTACAAAACACAGTATATGGGTGAAAGCATCTTAATACTACAAATGAGAAAACAACCCTCTATTTCATGAAAACCAAAACTACCTGCATCTGCTACATCATAGCACAAACATGCTGAACAAAGTTTGTCTAGGGAAAATCCTGAGAGCCGTGATCTGAACAGCTTTTTGCAGTCTGACCTTTCAACTGAGCCACTCCCACTTACTCGCTGTCTTTTTTAATGTAGAACAGGTGGGACTGGCAGAGTTGAAAGGTCACATGATTTAAATGGAATGAGAAAAGCTGTTCAGTGCCCAGCATTTAGGATTCTGTAGGTGAACAGGGTAAAGGCAACTCAGAGACAAATTATAATTACTCCGTTATGCAGCAACAGAACGCAGAACCACTTGGAACAATTGCAAACTCTTAATTCCACCCCCAGCTTATAGTGTTAATAGTGACATAGGAATTGGAAGTATGTCACAAAAAGCCTAGACTGATTCTCAAATGTATTATAATAACAGTAAAACGATGTTGGTCCTGGATTGGCTTTTTTTTTTTTCATTACCGAGTTCAATGTGTTTGGTTTTTTCTGCTTCCAGGACCAATCAGAAGGAAGTGGGAGTGACGATGAGTGATCAAAGGAAGAGCTGTTCTGAGATTCGACAGATGTGCTTTATTCTTTGTTTCGTTCATTTTTGTTACACAAATGTGTATGATCCCCATGACCCCGTCTCTAATCTTAGGTAGTTGTAGGCTCGATCCAAACCCTTGTTATCTTAATGTTGAAACCATTGTTATAGTTAGAGACCAAACTGGTCTCCAAGACAAGCTGTTTCATTGTGCACCTTGTGCATCTTACCCATGATAAGTCATTTGACTAACTATAATACATTGTGCTTGTATATACTCTTGACTTATGCAAGAAAAAATATATGTATTGGTAATTTAAGCTTAAATTAGCAAATCCAAATGGAAGCTTGTTTAACAAAATAATTTTATAAAGCTATACAAAGACAGGAGTGAGACTCCAATCGGTTAAAAATTGACTTGACTAAAATACAGCTGTGTCCTTGTGGCATTGAGGTCATTATGGGAAAAAAAGCAGTTTGTCATGTATGTTCAAGAAGTAGTTTCTTTTCAATTTATCCTGAGATTATTGTGAGTCTGACTTTGAATACATTGACATGAAATATAAATCCAGCTTTACCCAGGCTTCATGAAATTAATAACAATTTTTGTAGGTCATGTTTTTTAGTTATACTGTAACTGGTTTCAGTTTCTGTAAACCCCTTTTGTTATCTACAGCCTGTTTTTATTTTTGAATTAAGCTTTAGTACTGCTTTACACCACAGTTACCAGCCATGCAAGTTAGCAAGTAAATGGACATCACTAAATAAGCAAAAAATATTGTTACGTAAATAAAGGGGGGTGGGGGTACAGTTTTCTATGTCTAGCAAACTTATGACCTTTGATTGGCATACAGTATCATCTGCTTTTCCCAAAATTTCGGCATTTTGGAAACAGTATACCCAGCCCGTCTGAGTCGTTTCATAACCATCAACATCTTTAAACCCAAAACCCAAAATACCCAGTTGGAATTTAGTTTTGTTTACTTTACTGCAAAATATTATCTTAATGAGAGTACGGTACAAAAAAAGCACCATATGAATCTGTTCTGTGTCTATTAAGACTTGTTACATGGCCGGGTAAGGTATAGCCAGTATAATGTGGCCACTAGTGATTGTATGTTCTAGTTTGACCATGCAGCTATTGATATTTTTATACACTGGTTAAATATGTGACTTTGTTTGGATTAAAATATATTTACCTTCATCATATAATTGCTTTGTGCTTGTTGAGCTGAGTAACATGCTTTAAATGGCTTCTGTTTCTGGATTTTTAATGCTAATGACAGTTATCTCTTTGTTTTCTCCCAGTGTGCGTGTGCATGTGTGTGTGACCGCGTGTGTGTGTGTCTAAAATGGTGCATCTTGTTTGATGTACTGTTAAAGGTGACCCCCCTCCTCAAACTTGTCTGATGTGTGATCATGCTGGTTATCACCCTTCCCTAAAGTGTACTTAATCTTTGCTTTCTTTGCACAATGTCTTTGGTTGTAACTCATAGCCCAAGGCAAATAAATTTCCATAATTTTGATGAGAAATGTTGTGTTTTATATCTAGGAAAAAAGCTGCAAGGAAGAAAGTAGTCTGCAGTACAGCCTGCGTGCTAAACATGCCTTTTTTTTTTCTCAAAATGAACCTTCTAACCACAGGCAGCAATACAAATAAAAATGTAAAGTACACTTTTCGAAATTGAAATACACTGTAAGGTTGTAAACCAAGCTTAATATAACAAGTGTAAGTAAATACATCTTGTTGGCAAACTTTAAAAATGATATGCCACCAAAAATGAAAGTGGAAATCATCAGACAAATGTTATTGCTGGTATTCTATCAGTTAAAAAAATTTGATTAAACTGCGGTTTGACAGCCCTAATTTTTAACAGAAATGATTATATTCTAATCTGAATATGAAATATAAAGAATATACTAACAGTGTTCAGAAGGTTGTTATCAATGATTTGCATGGGTGATCAATAGTATACTGTAGGTAACTCAATTAATCTTTTTAGTCACCCTAAACAACTGCAATCCTCCACCAGCATCTCATAAACAGGAACATTTATAGTTTAAAGTGCATTTTGTTTTACCGGCAGGGCTGAGAAAGTTGTAATCAGCCTATTGAATCGTTGCAATTGATCGTGCTGGTTGGTACTTCAGGAGGTCCCTTCTGGCCGATACAAATGGGAGGGTATTCCTTGAGCTGATTGCAATCAGATTGGGTGCACAGAAATACAGTAAGAGAGCAACCACGAATGGAACTTTGCACTATGATATAAATTTTTTCATCCATACACAACTTCTAATCTGGTCTTGCTTACTAGAGTTTTTTAGGCTCATTAACTTTAAATGTGTCATCAACATAATCACATTTTTTACATTGATTTCGAATGTTTTTGTGATAAATCTTCCATTCATTAACCTTAATTTCAAATGTAGCCCCATTTGCGATATATAGAAAGTATATGCTCTGACTGTATTACATAGATGCTATGCACTAAATGAACACAAGGGGCTACTAAATAAGACCACTGTCCATAAGAGTTGGAGTATAGTCATTTTCCCAGAGATCAAAAACATATTTTCTTTTTGTATTCCAGTCATTTTAACAGAACAAAACCAAGCTGCTTCTGAAGAAGAATACACAGATATTCTTCCTAGTTGGCCATATTCTTTGAAGTTACTTGCTGTTTAGATAGTAGTAAACCTCAGAAGAAAGGGATAAATTGTAAGTTGATCCTCTTCTGAGAGCCAGAGATGTCAGCTGGAAATTGTTAGGTGTCACAGTAATCTCTGCTATTCCTCTGTTGTCTTTGTGTGCAACAGAGATCATCATCAAGTTTTAACAGCAATTGAGAACTTTTTATATTTGAGTGGTTTTCAAAGAAGTCTTTTGTGAATCCATCAAAATTAGGCATATATAAAAGGATCAGCTGGCCTTTATTCTAATTAGATATTTGATTTGTTATCTTTAGTGTTTCGCGTTTTCGTGTGTTTATTTTACATATATTAAAATAGGGATAAAATTGTAAAAATCGGGGGGGATCTCAGTGTACACACTTTACATGTGGAATATGATGCATAGCAGTTCTGGTTTCCGATTTAAGTCCCTGGCATCTATGATCTGATGAGAATCTGCAAGTAAGCCATGTTTTCCCAAGTTAGCTGGTACTTTGCGAACGTTTGGGCAATTGCTGTGCTGACAAAAATAATATCTACAGAAGGCATGTACATAACATTAGCACAACACAAGCTAGGTTTATTCATATTGAAATCATAAAAATAAAATTGACAAAACTGGGCAGTGCAAGCCATCGGTGGATGCTTAAAACCACACTGTGTTTTCATCAATGTGTTCTGTAAGTTTACCAACTAAAGCATCACCATTTTTTGCACGAAGTCACCAATACATAATGCAATAAACAGTGGATGTCCAGCAAAGCACAGCGCTCTGACAAACTCACTAACAGTCATTCTGCGTGCTTTTCTTTATTAAAGCTTCTGTAAAGGCCGCATAAATGGATTGCTTGTCTCTCAGTTCACTTTGTTTTAGTTTAATGTCTCGCTTTTTTTAGTATGTTCTTTTATTATCAGCGTGATCATGTACCTCAGTGCAGAAGTATTTGCAGCACTATGCATCCTCTGCCTCATTTGACCCACTTCTGCTATGTTTGCTTTTTGTATACTTTGAAATATTAATTTTCTTTTGAATATTCATAAACTGATTTATGTTTTCTCCCCCGTCCTCATCCACTAAATACTATACTATTTTCAAAACTATATATATTTCAATTTAGTTTTTGATCAAGCTAGTAGTCAACAATTGCCACAAGACTTTGATTGGCCAACATAATCATGTGACAATGTGTTTGAGTGACAGAGAACCATGTTTGAACATTATTTGATCCTCTGACATCTAAATGTACCTGCTGTATCCTAGGATACAATGTAGGGCTGCTAATTACAATGTCAGAGTCAAAATAAAATCAGGTATAAATCAGTAAAAAACAATGTCCAGTGTAAAAAAAAAAAAAAAAAAAAAAAAAAAAAAAACATCCTGTAATTTTTCGATATAATTCGGAAAAAACCGGAACACTAATTATCTTGCATTAAGTAAAGTTTGTAAAAATCAAAGAAAAGAAGAAATAGAATACGTGTACCATATGAAAGATTTTCAGAGCTAATCCTTTGGGACTCCCTGGATTTGGATGCAGCTAAACAAATGATTATCTTGTGAAAATGTTGTGACTTAAAACAATAAAGATGTGTTATTTTTGAAGGGACGCTTATAAAAAATAATATGAAAAGTGTTTGGGATAAAGCCTTTTATATTGGTAATTTTTCAGTTTGATTAATGTGATTTTTTTTTGTTTTGTTTTTACCAAATTTGTCCCAAAATAATGTTTTGCTTTGTATTTTTCATAGAGTTAATGTGCACTTTTAAAAAAAAAAGTATTATAAATTAAATATTGGTTTAGCGTTTTTGAGGAATCATTGTGTTAGTTCTTGTCTGGTGTCTGGATTTTTTTTCAGGAAAGTGCTGTACATTTGGCTAGTCATACAGTTAAGTTGTTGTTCTAGCATTATGTAAGAAGTTTATTGTGTGGGACAGATCTGAATGTGTTTTTATTTCAATTTTGATTAATATCATGTTTATGTTTTTATTCAGTGGACCTTTCACTCTTTAACATGTTAGAGGTATAGCAATTATTTATTCTGACAGGTTATGATCCACCCGGTGACATAGTCAGTACCTAAACCAATAACAATCTCCATTTCAAGGTTTCTTAATGTAGTTCTCTGTGATTTATCAGCAATAAAGTTCTTAGAAAATATGATGTCATTTGAAAATATGTATTTTATCATAATAAACAAGATGTCTCATGAATTATTCAGAATGTATATATCGCCTAGTTGTCTCCCAGTTCATGACCTGTCATTGACAGAGTGTGTCTGGTTATACCGTCTCGCCAGGTTTGAAATTACTGGCTGTGAGCACCCAAGACGGCGATCCACATCACGCTGCCCTTGTCCAGCCTCCAATATGCTGATTGCACGAAGGCGCTTTCTGATTTTCTTTATTGCTTTTAGTCAAGCTTGCAATTCAACAGCTGAAATCACTCCATATCCAGTGTCCAATCAACTGTCTCACTAATTAGGTGATTAGGTGCATATGCTTCAGTCAAAGTCACTCAAGCGTGTCATGGTCAAGGATGAATGATTGAGTGATTAAAAAGAATTCAAAAACATTTTGTCAATGTCCATCATTATATACCTTATTTTTTTTAGAAAATGAATGTTATAATACTGATAAGTTTTTTTTGATTCTCTCATATACAGTGCCTTGCAAAAGTATGCAGACCCCTGACCACATATTACTGAATTACAAATGGTAGATTGAAATTTCGTTCTGTTCGATATTTTATTTTTAAAGACTGAAACTCAGAATCAGTTATTGTAGGGTGACATTGGTTTTATGTTGGGAAATATTTTTAAGAAAAATAAAAAACCTGAAATATCTTGCTTGCATAAGTATTCAACCCCTGTGCTGTGGAAGCTCCCAGTTTGCACCGTTGAAAGAAATTGCCCTAACAAGGACACAATTACCTTACCATTGGCCTCCACCTGTGAACCATTAAAGTTGCTGTCACATTTTCTGGATAAAAACACCACTGTTGAAGGATCATTGGTAAGGCTGTGAATCTGAAGGAAAATGAAGACCAAAGAGCATTCTACAGAAGTTAAAGATAAAGTAATACAAATGCATAGATTAGGGAAAGGGTACAAAATAATATCCAAAAGTGTTTGGATATCCCAGTGAGCACAGTTGGATCAATAATCAGGAAGTGGAAGCTGCGTCACACCACCCAGGCACTGCCAAGAAAAGGCCATCCCTCAAAACTCTGCACTCAAACAAGAAGGAGACCTGTGAGAGAAGCCACAGAGAGGCCAACAATCACTTTGAAGGAGCTACAGAGTTCAGTGGCTGGGAGTGGAGTAATGGTGCACCAGTCAACCATATCAAGAGCTCTGCATAACACTGGCCTGTATGGGAGGGTAGCAAGAAAGAAGCCATTACTCAAAAAGTACCATCTGAAAGCACGTCTGGAGTTTGCCAGAAAGCATGACTGACCTAGCTGCGATGTGGGAAAAGGTTTTGTGGTCAGATGAGACTAAAATAGAGCTTTTTGGCCAAAACTCAAAGGGCTATGTGTGGCGCAAACCTAACACTGCCCATGCCTCAAGACACACCGTCCCTACAATGAAGTATGGTGGTGGCAGCATCATGCTGTGGGGATGCTTCTCATCAGCAGGGACTGGGCATCTTGTTACAATTGAAGGAAGAATGGATGGAGCAAAATACAGGAAAATACTGCAAGAGAATCTGCTTCAGTCTGCTAAAAAACTGAAGCTTGGGAGGAAATTCACCTTTCAGCAGGACAATGATCCCAAGCACAAGGCCGAAGCAACATTGGAGTGGCTCAAGAACAAAAAGGTGAATGTCCTACAGTGACCCAGTCAAAGTCCTGATCTCAATCCCATTGAGAATCTGTGGCACTATTTGAAAATAACGGTCCACAAGCGTCCTACCTACCTGAACAACCTGGAGCAAATCTGCCAAGAAGAATGGGCCAAAATCACTGACACTGTGCAAAGCTGGGACATACTTACCCAAAAAGACTTAAAGCTGTTATTGCAGGAAAAGGTGGCTCTACCAAATATTAACGTGTGGGGGTTGAATACTTATGCAAGCAAGATATTTCAGTTTCTTATTTTTCTTAAAAATATTTCCCAACATAAAACCAATGTCACCTTACAATAATTGATTTAGAGTTTCAGTGTTTTAAAATAAAATATCAAACAGAATGAAATTTCAATGTACCATTTGTAATTCAGTAATATGAGAGAATTGGTCAGGGGTCTGAATACTTTTGCAAGGCACTGTATATGTGTGTGTGTGTGTGTGTGTGTGTGTATATATATATATATATATATATATATATATATATATATATATATATATATATATATATATATATATATATATATATATATATATATATATGTATATGTATATAATCATTAGGTTAAACACAGTATACAAATGTCAATGATGCTCAGTCACTGAGGACAATACATCAAAACAAGTGGGTAAGCAACTTGTTATATGATCATGATTACTTTTACTCAAAGTTATAGAATCCTATTTTATGATTTCCGTTACATGAGAGTAGATGTTAAAACGTCATGCTGTTGAACTCTGCTCTCGCCAAGATAAGCATAAACTAAGACGTAGCTTTACAGGAAACTAATGTGATCCATCTGCATCTCCATCCATTTGCGTTGCTTTCCATCTAATGACGTAGATATTCTCCTGTCTGGTGTCAATGGCTGAAGTGTAATTCTGGCTCCAGGGATCAGCTTATGTTGCCTCCCCAGCACATCAGCACACACACCAGCTGTGATGCTGGCTCCGGGGATCAACCACAGTGCGGTTTCCCCATGGCATCAGCATGACAACCGTCTGGATTGAGCTAAGTAGGGTACATCTCTGGGGTCTTCAAGTGGGCACCTTCCATCCTTGGTGTTTCATCGACTAGCTCACAACACTTCAAGAGGGCTCAACAGTGATTGTGGCATCCCAGCATCACCCCCCCCCCCCTACAGTATACTTGAGAAGTGTTCGTCTTGTGAGGGTGCCTAGTTTAACTGCCGTGTGGTGTTACATGTAATGGCCTATGTGTAATTAAAATTTTATTACAGTACAGTATTTTATTGTCAGGACTACCTTTTTATTTCAGTTGCGATGCAAATTTCAGTTTTTCATTAAGCAGAGATGCAAAGCTTCTGCAATCCCCCCCTCCAACCCCCTCTGCGCCACAATCCCACTCCCTCTACATGCATATCAGACAATAACACTGCTGTACTCTGTATGTATTCAATAAATGTTTATTCACTTTATTTATAAAGGGACCTGCCTGGCGAGGAAACTCTAATTTTTTCCCCAAAACTTCTCTGCGTTTGCGAGCCTGGCATGGGGAGCTCATATACAAGTCAAAATGTAATTTAACACAATCATTACTGCCATTGTTTTTGTTTTGATACTTTCCAGTTTGCAAAGATAAGAAATATGCAGTTTCTCTCAGTTCAGTTCTACATACATTTGAAACTAATAACAATCAACCCGCACTTAAGTTTATTACTAAACTTACAGTACCGACCGACACATTTTTAGCATTTTTTTTGTGGAAGTCATTTTTTTAATGTGACAAATGTTTTTAAAACAATGACTTTGTTTTTTCTTGCTGTTTCCACCCCCTACTCATGTAAACAGGACCTGTGCAGAAGTGAAAACTGCTTTTAATAAAGGATGTACTTTTATGTCGAGATTCTTCTTTGCACAATTGCTTTTATGTTCTTTTTCAGTTATCTCAGTAACTAGCACAGCTTATTTACAATGAAGCACCATTATATCTCGTTGTACATGTGATTTTAGTAAATGTGTTAATAACTGCATTATTCTTTATTTCGGTTTAATTTGAGCCATTTTGTTTGGTAGTATAGACTTATTGATGTATAGAACTGAATTAAATGTACCAGCAAATCCCAGTAAATATTTATAATAACTAATTCATTTTTTGTTTAGAATATGTTATAACCCTTGATTTGCAATGTGAAATTACATTACAATGGCACCATGGGGTGATGACATGATAAATATTTATATTAAGATTTTGTTTTTAATTTCCTATTGTTTTTGTGACCAGCTGTTTATTCAATGTAAAATACAACTAGCATGCGAGTTACACATTTTTAAACAGCATCTGTTATTAATATTTAAAATTAACTCATACTATGGAATATTGTCTTATTGTATTATCTTTCCTCCATGCTGTTCACACTCTCTTTCTTTCAAAAATGTATTTATAGATGTATTTGTTCAAGTGTTAAAAGTGGCACCATTTGAAATAAAGCTGCTTGTTCTGGTATCAGCGATAACAACATTCAAAATTGCATTTAGAGTTAAATCGTTTTGCATTCATTGTGCATCCTGGTCAAACACAAATGCTTGTCAAAATCATCCCCTCGGGTATGTAACAAGAATCTGGAAATATATTGTTGTTGTGTTGCCATTGGAGGTAGGATGAGTGAAAGGGGTCATCAAAAGTTGCGGGATACTGAGGGACGGCTGCAGGTTGCACAGTATTTATTCTGAGATGCAATGTGCTTTGGGGGAATTTTAACTCTGAACTGGAGTGGAAGATCCAGCCTACACAAACTGGATTAATGACCATCCCGAAACAGGTGGCCGTATTGTAAAAAGGCATGCTAACTTCTTAGGCCCCATCAGGATTATGACTATATTGGTTTATGACAGTTTTGAAGGGCATTCTTTACAAATCAGAATAGGTTCTTACAAGATCAGATTTAGTTTTCTTTTCATTATACAATTCATGATACAATGTGTACACAGCTGTCACAACATGTATTACACTTCAGGCAAAAAATTTACTGGTCTGTATTTTTATGCTGCTGCTTGTTTAGTAATCTACCTGGACATTTGAGATATTTGTTTCCAACTTTCTTCAGTGCTTCACTGAAATTGTTGTAGAATCTGTTTTCCAAGCACCCAGTATTTAGTCAGACATTTTTCAGCTGCAGTTGCACACTTACATATGGAAAGAGGACAATAATTAGTTTGAAGAACTGTTCTTGCATTTCAAGCGTGGGCAGGAAGGTACGTGTATGGGGGAAGGTATGAGCATCATGGCCCTGGAATTCATCAAGGCAAATCTATTCCATCTAGACACCATATCTCTGTTTCACAAGAGCAGTGGACCAAGTCACAACAAAGGGTGAAAAGGTTTGTCCTGCTGATACAGCTGTCAACACGGATGCCAGACCACCTGAAGATCCCCGGATGCTCTTAAAAGAGGTTTCATTCATGTTGTCTTTCTTGGTTATCAATATTAAAAAGAAATGTTCAAGGAGTCATGACAACTGCTTCCCTACGTTCTTGGAAACGTTCTGAACATTTAGAGGCACTGACAACCACCAATCTCCATATCCAAGGTTGCAGCTATTTTGAAAAGAGCTTTGAAACAAACTTTAAAATTAGAAGTGTAAAAGGTTCTCAGGATGTTAACAATGAAAAGAATAATTACAGGTGCATTGTTTAAACAGTTGTAGCAACACATAATGACTTAAAATGTTATATTTTTCAGAACCCCACAACTTACTCTTTAAGTATCAAATTTGTCTATGTAAAAATGCATTAAAATACGCTCCCGGTTGCAAACGACAGCAAGCAGTCCCAAATCCAGAGATAGATGTGTAAGAAGGATGCACAGTAAATAAGTAAAACAAAATACACATAAACGCTTCATGATCGAATCACAGCCTAGCCACGTTCTTACAAAAAATCAGTGCGGGAAATGCATTTCATAGCATTTGCAATTTTAGCACAGCCAACATTGGAAGACCTATACGAGTGTGCTGTCTACTCAGTAATGGGTCTTCTGCACAACCTCAGTGATTAGTATCTGGTATATATGTCTGATTTAGACTTCCTCTGTACTCAAAACACAAGTCAGCATTCATTCAAGTCATCAACATATTTTGGCTTTTGTTCTGACCTGACACAGACCCTTCAGATTTGTGATGAAAGACTAGTGAAATAAAATGAATATTATATGGGCTTGTTTCTTGTTAATGTCCATTAAAGTATTTTGAAGGTTCTAAAGGTTAAAATATAGTTTTGTCTTCGTATTTGACTAAAGCATAGTCATCTATAACTTTACAGCTGCATGCTTGAATTCAACAGGGACTACATATCAGAAAGTGTCTGGTAGCTGAATTTTGTTTTGATTGCAGCTGAATTTTACTAAACCACTTGGCTTCTGGAAGAAGGAAAATATTTGCCATATGTGCAATTCATAATTGATTTTGACAAAATACAAAATCCTATATAATTGAAATAAGAAGCTTATTGTTAATGTTTTAAATGAAATATATTTTCTTAACTATTCAAGACAGTTGCAAATGTGTGCAGCTCTCCACTGGAGTTTTTTGACAAATAAATATTTTCCTTTTCCTTATATACATATACACTGAGTGTACAAAACATTAGGAACACCTGCTCATTCCATGAAATAGACTGATGAGATGAATCCAGGTGAAAGCTATGATCCCTTATTGATGTGACCTGTTAAATCCACTTCAATCAGTATAGATGAAGGGGAGACAGGTTAAAGAAGGATTTTTAAGTCTTGATACAATTGAGACATGGATTGTGTATATGTGCCATTCAGATGGTACTGATGGCCAGTGGTCGAAAACGGCTCACTGATGAAAGAGGCCAAAGGAGGCTGACATGAATTGTGCAGAGCAACAGGCGAGCTACAGTTAGTCAACTGACAGTCCAGTACAACATTGATGCCGAAAGACCCATACAAGAATGCACAACTCATCGTACCTTGAGATGATTGGAGTATGGCAGCCGACGACCTAACAGAGTTCCACTTCTTTCAGCAAAAAGAAACTGCGGTTGCAGTGGGCTAAGGACGAAAATACTGGACACAGGAGGACTGGAAAAACATTGCCTGGTCTGATGAATCCCGGTTCCTGCTGTTTCACGTTGATGGGAGGACTAGGATATGGAGAAAACCATATGGGTAGATGCATAGATGGCATGCCGCGTATCAACATTGCAGGCTGCTGGTGGTGGTGTGATGGTGTGGGGTGTGTTTTCATGGCACACATTGGGCCCCTTGATAAAAATAGAGCAACTTTTGAATGCCACAGAATATCTGAACATCATTGCCAATCAGGTGCATCCCTTCATGGCAGCAGTGTATCCACCTACTAATAGATTTTTTTCAGCAGGATAATGCCCCATGCCATAAGGCTAGGATTGTCCAGAAATGGTTCCACCAACATGATAGTGAATTCAGCTTACTGCAGTGGCCTGCCCAGTCACCAGATCTCAATCCAATTGAGCATCTGTGGGATGAGATGGAACAAACAATTTGGAGTAGAGATCCACTACCAGCCAACTTGACACAACTGTGGGAAGCATTGGAGTCAATGCTTGTGGAACGCTTTCGACACCTTGTAGAGTCCATGCCCCGACGAATTGAGCTGTTCTGAGGGAAAAGGGGGTGCAACTCAATATTAAGAAGGTGTTCCTAATGTTTTGTACACTCTGTGTGTATGTATATATATATATATATATATATATATATATATATATATATATATATATATATATATATATATATATAATTTACTCTGACCGACATTTTATACTGTATGTTATCATAAACTATTTCCCAGCACTTGAATGATTGCCGTTTACTACTGGCTGCAATAGGGAGCTTGTGACACGGTAATTGCAACAGTGGCTGTTTTGAATTATATAACACAGCAAAGTGGTAATACATCATATGCGTTTCTTCTCTTTTGTGACGGTCTGGCACAAAAGAAATAGTGCAGTCTTTTTTGTTTATGTCAAGTCAAATTGTGTACATCCTGTTTTATATTCAACAGATGGCAACTCAATTGCAAAGGTGCCGAGTTAAGAATAGTCACCACAGAAAACCATAATGACATAGGGGAGGCCTAGTATTGTTATGTTTAGTTATGCTTTTAAAGTCCCGAATCACAAATGACAGACACGACAGCATTTGTGGTCTTCTTCTCTGGGCTCTGTGCTGTCTGGGACAGGCTGCTAATAATTCAACATTTTGAAAACAAATCTGAAGGCAGACTGAAAAGACCTTACAGGTACAGAGATTGTGTTTTTGTTGTTTGGGGCACAAGTGCTTCACATAGTGTATATTGTTCACCATTCAATAAGTACTGCTACAAATAAGTAAAAGCACAACTGGAAATGGTACCCATGACAACCCACCTCCACTGGGTAAACCCGAACTCTCCATCCTCGCTGTTCTGCTTCAGAGGCTAGTTGAGCATACCTCAGTTTCTTCCTTTCAAACGCCTCAACTACAACATCCTCTCATGGCACTGTTAACTCCACCAGGTGAACAAGGCGTGCTGATCCAGACCAAAAGACAATATCTGGTCAAAGGTTAGCGGTGGCAATCTCAGGTAAAAAAAAATAAGCCATTGACCAGCATCTGCCAGCATTTTCCAGTGTCTAGTAGCTTCCAGTTGTCTGGCCAAGACTTAGTTTTAACACCTTTTTTTGGTAGTTGTTCTCCTAGGCAGAGGAATGTTATATTTTGTGTATAAGGTTTTAATGGAACTAGTGGAAACCTATTGGTCAAGTTACGTTTGTCTTCCAATGCTAAGGTCAAACATCGCAGCAGCTGGTCATGGTGCCAAGTAAACCGTCCTTGGCTAAGACCCTCCTTACATCCTGTCAAAATGTGCCTTAATGTTGCAGGTGATGAACACGAAGGACATAAGGGATCCTCTCTTACTCAAAGGTTTAGGTTCTGTGGTGATGAAAGAACATCATATGTTAACCTGCCGAGGAAACTGATCCTGCTCTGTTCCATTGCCCATAGGTCTTGCCAGCCGATCTTGCATTGTTCCACACTCTCCCATCTCATCCATTCTCCCTGCTTTGCCTAGGAAATGGCCTTTATGCGCCTCATCCTCTCCTCTTGCTTTTGCACCTCATTGACTATCAGCTTCCTCCGTTGAGCTGGGACTGGCTTGTGCCAAGTAGGAGGAGCTGAATTGAGACCAAGACCTCCTCTTCCATGCTGAACTTGCCACATGATATCACCAATTCAAAGGGAAGCCTTTGCATCTTCCACAGCTTTTTTTGTCGTCCACTTCTAGTTTTCAACACAGGTACTGACTCCCTTATGCATTTGTTACGTGACTGTACTAATGCAATTTCCAGTCCGACCTTGGTGCACTTAAACTCCTCGATTAAAGCGGAGACTGGTAGCTGCAGTATTCCTTTACCAAGAAATGGTACATCCTGCCATTATTCCAACTTCTAGGCATTGCCATGTAGTGCTGAATTCTGAAGTTGAAAAACTAAATCTCTAAAGTAGGCTTTCACTAGATGTGTTATTGTCATCGGTACACTGAAAAAATCTATTGCTACCTGTAACAAAGTGCCCGCCCCTGTGTATATTATCTGTTATGTGTTGCGTGTGGTGTGTTTAAATGTTGGTGTATAGACATTGGTACACGGGATATAAACGGGTCTGTGTAACACGAGTGTTTAAAAATGTATATGTGTATTTAGGCACGAGGATTGCACAGCACTTCACGTGCAAGTAAAATGTAGTAATATGTGAGCACGGGGAATTGCACTTTATTAATTCACGTGCTGGGATTCAAGTGAATAATTAATTGGTAATTGAATCCCAGCACAATAGTATATATAGATGCACGTTGTCACATACTGGCGGTGGGGTGTTCGGTGAGCGGAGAACGGGATTGGAGACGGAGGAAATTAGTAGTAGTCTGTTTTTGTTTGTCTATTTATTTTGGCGTAGAGTGCCGTGTCCTGTGTTTTTCGTGTTTGTTAAACCTTTTATTTTGTAATAAACCGGCGCCAACAGGCGTCTTCATCATTTCATTTCATCCGTCCTGTGTTTTGTATATTTCATTACCTTTCCTGGTTCTGACGCCGCCCACTTCGGCCGTCTCTGTGACACGTGGTGTCCTGCGTGGGATAACAGCGCCTCCAAGCGTCAGACCAGGAGAGGTGTTTTGTCAAAAAAAAAAAAAAAAAAAAAAAAAAAAAAAAAAAAAAAAAAAAACCAACAACAAAAAAAAAATAAAACATGGAAGGCTGGGACTGGAGAGATGGCTGCCAGGACCTGGAGGAGTTCCTCGGTGGTCTGGAGGACCAGGGCTGGTGCCTTGCCTGTGGGGAGTTTGGGCACCCGGTGGTGCGCTGCCCCTACCAGGAAGGAGAGGAGGAACTGCCGCAGGAGAGGAAGGTGAGGAGGTGCAGAGAAGGGGAAAGGGGAAGAGGAAGGCAGAGGTCCCACCGCTGTCTCCACAGCCGCACCAGTCTCCTGCAAGGGAGGAAGAGCCGCACCAGTCCCCTGCAAGTGAGGGAGAGCCGCACCAGTCCCCTGTAACAAGGGGAGACTACACACCGCTCCCACCTCCACCACCAGGAGACTACACGCCGCTCCTACCTCCATGGGCAGGAGCAGAGCAGCAGGAGCTGCCTCTGCCTCCGGTAGCAGAGCAGCAGGAGCTGCCTCTGCCTCCGCCACCTCCACCGGCAGGGGGAGAGCAGCAGGAGCTGCCTCTGCCTCCGCCACCTCCACCGGCAGGGGGAGAGCAGCAGGAGCTGCCTCTGCCTCCGCCACCTCCACCGGCAGGGGGAGAGCAGCAGGAGCTGCCTCTGCCTCCGCCACCTCCACCGGCAGGGGGAGAGCAGCAGGAGCTGCCTCTGCCTCCGCCCACCGGTCCCTGGCCAGCCAGAGCAGCAGGAGCTGTCTGCCTCCGCCACCTCCACCGGCAGGGGGAGAGCAGCAGGAGCTGCCTCTGCCTGCCGCCACCAGCAGAGGGTGAATGCCTGCTGGGTCCCCTGTCCACCAGCAGAGGGTGAATGCCTGCTGGGTCCCTGTCCACCAGCAGAGGGTGAATGCCTGCTGGGTCACCTCCCCCACCAGCAGAGGGTGAATGCCTGCTGGGTCCCTGTCCACCAGCAGAGGGTGAATGCCTGCTGGGTCCCTGTCCACCAGCAGAGGGTGAATGCCTGCTGGTATCACTTCCCCCACCAGCAGAGGGTGAATGCCTGCTGGTATCACTTCCCCCACCAGCAGAGGGTGAATGCCTGCTGGTATCACTTCCCCCACCAGCAGAGGGTGAATGCCTGCTGGTATCACTTCCCCCACCATCACGAGGAGAGGAGCTGGAGCTTCCTCTGCCTCCACCTCCATCAGGGGGAGAGGAGCAGGAGCTGTCCTCTCCCTGCACCACAAGGACCAGGACTAGATGCTGGCGGTCCTCAGCAGCCCTTGCATAGGCTGCTGAGGGAAGCACGGGGAAGAACCTCCCGGCTGCAGTGGCCGAAAAGAGGGCCAACACCCGCACCCCAGCTTGTCCTGACTGCCAGCCTCGCTTCGCCCAAGGATGCCAGCCTCGCTTCGCCCAAGGATGCCAGCCTCGCTTCGCCCAAGGATGCCAGCCTCGCTTCGCCCAAGGATGCCAGCCTCGCTTCGCCCAAGGATGCCAGCCTCGCTTCGCCCAAGGATGCCAGCCTCGCATCGCCCAAGGATGCCCGCCGCTCTGCATCGCCTGGGGTTGCCCGATGCTCTGCATCGCCTGGGGTTGCCCGCCGCTCTGCATCGCCTGGGGTTGCCCGCCGCTCTGCATCGCCTGGGGTTGCCCGCCGCTCTGCATCGCCTGGGGTTGCCCGCCGCTCTGCATCGCCTGGGGTTGCCCGCCGCTCTGCATCGCCTGGGGTTGCCCGCCGCTCCGCATCACAGCCGGAAGTACTGTGGCCGGAACCCCACGAAGGGGAGCTGCCGGCCACGAAGAAGGGGGAGGAGGTCTGGAGACCGCCAACCCCAGCAGCAGTTTCGCTGCCGGAGAAGGGGGAGGAGGTCTGGAGACCGCCAACCCCAGCAGCAGTTTCGCTGCCGGAGGAGGGGGAGGAGGTCTGGAGACCGCCAACCCCAGCAGCAGTTTCGCTGCCGGAGAAGGGGGAGGAGGTCTGGAGACCGCCAACCCCAGCAGCAGTTTCGCTGCCGGAGGAGGGGGAGGAGGTCTGGAGACCGCCAACCCCAGCAGCAGTTTCGCTGCCGGAGAAGGGGGAGGAGGTCTGGAGACCGCCAACCCCAGCAGCAGTTTCTCCGCCGGAGATCGTGGGGGAGGTCCGGAGACCTGCTCCCTCTGCAGTTTCTTCCCTGCAGGAAGAACGGTGGTTGAAGCCCCACCAAGGGGAGCTGCCGGCGCCGAAGGAGGGGGAAGGTCAGGAGACCACACCCCAAGCAGCCTTTCCGCTGCTAGGACTACCCTGGCAGGAGAATGCTACCCTGCTGACAGCATTACGACCTGTGGGCCCCTGGAAGCCTCTGGTCCTGGCCAAGGACTTTGGGCGGGACTTTTGGGCTTTTAAGGGGGGAGGTGGCCATTGAGGCCATGTGTGCTTTGCACAGGAGGGGGTATATGTAACAAAGTGCCCGCCCCTGTGTATATTATCTGTTATGTGTTGCGTGTGGTGTGTTTTAAATGTTGGTGTATAGACATTGGTACACGGGATATAAACGGGTCTGTGTAACACGAGTGTTTAAAAATGTATATTTGTATTTAGGCACGAGGATTGCACAGCACTTCACGTGCAAGTAAAATGTAGTAATATGTGAGCACGGGGAATTGCACTTTATTAATTCACGTGCTGGGATTCAAGTGAATAATTAATTGGTAATTGAATCCCAGCACAATAGTATATATAGATGCACGTTGTCACATACTGGGGTTGGGTGTTCGGTGAGCGGAGAACGGGATTGGAGACGGAGGAAATTAGTAGTAGTAGCCTGTTTTCGTTTGTCTATTTATTTTGGCGTAGAGTGCCGTGTCCTGTGTTTTTCGTGTTTGTGTAAACCTTTTATTTTGTAATAAACCGGCGCCAACAGGCGTCTTCATCATTTCATTTCATCCGTCCTGTGTTTTGTATATTTCATTACCTTTCCTGGTTCTGACGCCGCCCACTTCGGCCGTCTCTGTGACACTACCAAAAGAAGTTCATGTGGCACTGAACCATATGCATTAGCCAAATCCAAGAATGTCACATGGAGCACCTTACTAACATTTTTAGCTTATTGAATTTGTTGCACATTCATCATATGTTGTTCTGAAGGAAACTGATCCTGCTCTGTTCCATTATCCATAGGTCTGACAATCTCTGAGCTTGCATTGTGAAGAAAATCTTGCCTTCTATCCATTTCCCTGCTTGAAATGGACGAAACTGACCGATGCTCATAGAATCCTTTATTTTTGGTATAAAGACTCCACCTGCTCGGAGCCATGCTTTTGGTACAATCTGTTTTTCCCATGCCACTTTCATCAATTTCCACAGGATTTGTAGAACTCTTGAAGCACTCTTGTACACTCTGTACAGAACTCCATTAGGCCCTGGAGATGATGAAGCCCTTGTTTTTTTTACAGCTTGCTCTACTTCTTTCCACTTAGGTGCACAGTCGCCTCCATTTGGTATTCTGGTGGATTGATAATGTCATGTCTGAAGGAATTGACATAGGATCCTGCCTTTTTTTAATCTGTATGTGTTTCCTCCAAATATCTCTTCAGCTCAAACTTAGATGCTCCTAGTGTGCCATTTCTCTCACTGGTGAATAACTTCTTTACAAATTTGAATGGGTCTTTATAAAAGTTAGTTCTCACACGCTCCTTCTTTTTGTAGCATTTCTGTAAAAACATTTCATTTATGACCCTTTGTAACAGATTGAGTCCCTCCTTCTGACTTTGTTCCGCTCTTCTCCATTGCTTCCTCCATTGTCTCCTTTCTCTAACTAAGCATTCAATCTCCTGCTGCCGTCTAGACTTTCCAGGAAGTTTATACTTTTTCATTCCTTTTTTCAACTCCAACCTCTTTCTTCCATATGCGTAGATGATGTCCTCAAATTTATCCAGCTTCTTTTCAACTGTTCCACTTAACCTTTCCAATGCAAAACAGAGATCCATGTTTACTGTGCCCCACTCACTTTTCTCTCTTATGCTGGTTTGTTCACAAGGTTCACAAGGAGCATTAGGTTCCTCACTAGTTGTATCCATGCAAGTCCTCCTCATGTCTATGACAGGAGTGCTGATATCCTGTGAACTGTAGTTTGCTTCCTGTCGCTAGATTTCATTCGACTGACTTGACTGACTTCGTAAGAAGTATTGATCAATGTGTAAGAAGTATTCGTCAATGTCCCTTCTCCTTCAAGCATTTCATTCTCCCTTGATGAATCTTCAAACCCCTGACTGTTGTCGCCCTGCTCCAGCCGCAGACACACACCTGGAGTTCCATGTCTTTGCAGATCTTGTACTAGTACTCTACATTCTCATATCCATTTCCCTTCCTAAGTCATTAACTGCTCTCGCAGACTTTCTCTTTAATTTCTTAGAAGCCTTAGGGGTGTGTCTCCTGCATCTTGTAAACTTAGAGCTGGATACTGCCGACAAGGGTACATAACTCTTGCCAGCCCCAATGGGGTCTCTTTCCTCCTGTCAGCTGTCTCTCCAGGCTGTCACAAAGTCTTTAATAATAATAATCTTCATTTTTATATAGCGCCTTTCATAGTGGACCACCATCACAAAGAGCTTTATAAGATATGAGATTAATGTGTGTGAACTATACATCTGCTGCAGAGTCACTTACAACAATGTCTCACCCCAAAGACGGAGCTGGTTACAAACCCATTTCTTTAACCACTGGACCAAACAACCTCCTTTCCCTTGTTGCCAGCTGAACTATCCACAGCAGTCACTGGACGTATCCAGATCTTCATGATTTCCGTTACATGAGAGGAAATGTTAAAGCTTCATGTTGATTTGAACTCGGCTCTCGCCAAGATAAGCATCAACTAAGACGTAGCTTTACAGTAAACTAATGCGATCCATCTGCATCTCCATCCATTTGCGTTTCCCTCCATCTGATGATGTAGATATCCTTCTGCCTGGTGTTGGTGGCTGAAGTGTAATGCTGGCACCAGGAATCAGAACACACAATGGCTGCAATGCTGGGATCAACCAAGGTGCAATCTCCCCAGCGCATCGGCATGACAACCGTCTGGATTGAGCTAAGAACGGTATAACATTATTTTGTTGCTCATTTATTTAAATTTAGCAAATTAAGTCAATAGGATGTACTTGATTTTTGTCTGTTTTTCTCCTGCCTTAAAAACTTTGTTTAGAAAATATTTTATGCAAAGTATTGTATTTTAAAGTGCAGTGGTCCTGAAATCTAAATACTATACTAATGTTATATAGTGCATTTTTTAAACACATGCTGGCAATGTGTAACAGTTATGTTTTCTAGACTAAACTTTGCTGTTCAGTGCAGACAATGTGTTTAACAGCCAAATTGGGGTAAGACGTTAAGAACGTATGAAAAGTGTTGTCCGTCAGAATACAATAATAAGATTCAAATTTTTCTGGGGGCTTAAGGGGACCCCAAAACCTCTGCCTTTTTTCTCCCTCCCCATTTTTTTGGCCATCAGCAGTCAGTGCATCCTTCAGCCATTACACTCCAATCTCATATTAAAGGTAAATCCTAAACCAAATACCGAATCTACTACATTACTAACTGCAGCCATCAATCATGTTAAAATGACTTTTATTGAGATAAACTATATTGAATAGAAATGACTCTTGGATGCATTTTACATTTATCAAAATATTATAATAATTCAAATAGATGGTTCCAGAAAAATATACATTAAGCCAGTTGGCTTTTCAAATGGAAAGTTAACTTTTCTTTTTTAACCAAAATACATTTCACTCAGAATGGCATGCTTTGCAAACATGCATGATAGTGTGTGTTTTTCTATATTTGTTGCCATCTTTAAAGTAAAATAGAAAGCAAACTGTGAGATCTCGTGATTAATACAGAGGATGTTGGCTCAGACTACCGTAACTACGGAGTGCCACTGCTGAAGGCTTGCTTATTAACATAATTAGCATATATTTAGAGAGCGGATACTTATGCCAACATGTACAGCAAGCAAGCGGTCTGAGCGGGATAACAATGGCGACAAATCTTTCACATCCAAGCAGACCATCAGAGGTCTCCCACTTTGTAAATGAATGCAGATGTAATAGATTTTATTTATTAGAAGAGATGTTTCTTTTGCATTTATTTTGCAAAAGTTTTCGGCTGAACTATTTATACCAAATCATATAAACTCAAAAACTGTTGACAAAAAAATTCTCAGATGTATCTAGTGGCAAAGTAGTAGTATTTATATAAATAACAATAAATAAATAAATAAATAAATAAATACATTTAAAAAAAGTGTGTGTGTATATATATATATATATATATATATATATATATATATATATATATATATATATATATATATATACTGTACTGTATACCTAACTGAAAAACTGTATATAAACATACAGTGCATATGTTTATATGGTTTACATATTCATCAGATACATGCATTTAATGACAGCACTGGACCTTTAATACCATTGGACAAAGTGTACAGTATAGTAGGTGTGTTACACACCTTTCAGTCCAGCTCAGAACAGGTTTGAGACAGTCTGCTTGCAGGGGAAATTTACTCTGGCAGGCGCTGAAAGGGAACTCCTGTGGATTGGCACCAGTAGAGTGAAGAAACTGTTTTATGTTGTCGAATTTTTAAACTTTGGATTAGAGTAGCATTTCAAGGGCAGTGTATTTGTGTTTCTCAAACTAATATCTAGTTGTATGCAAGAGGTAGTGTAGGGATACAATAATGGTATTTACAACCCTCAGGAAAAAAACAAAAATAAAAGTAGGCAAACAAATGTGCTCAAGGCTGCCAATGGAGTGCAGCAGTGGATATTTTGCTTCTTTAAGAAATGAGAAAACCGCTTGGATTGTCTTTGCATAATTTAAATGACAGACTTGTGACTCTGCTTATCTCTATGGCAATTAATATCTTACCTTTGGTATGCAGTTTTGTTTTGTTTTTTGTATGGATATTTGCCCACATACATCCCAAAATATATGTTTTTTGAAACTGGGCATACATTTAGGAAATTCTTAATAAAAGAAATATGCCACATTGTTTCTTAAATTTCTTCCTTGAGAATACTGTTTAACAACAAAGATACTGCTACTGGGAGCAAATGTGCTTTGCTTTTGTTGCATGTTTGATCACACGGCACATTCTTTAAGAGTACAGAAATTGGAATTTCAGTAACTGACAAAAGTTTGTGTGTAATACAATTTTAATGTGTTCCCTTTATTTCAGAAATAACATGGGCAAATTGTAATATTTTCATAATCTTTTCACTTTTCTTCAGCTAATGTGTGTTACACGAAAGAAAATTATTGGAATGGCAACATTAGTCAACCCATTAGGTTAAAGCTGTTTTTTTTTTTACTGTGCACTAACCCTGACACAATTACAGGTTGTAGTTTCCTTTTAACAATGCTTTTTTCCAAAGCCTTCTAACATATCACTGATATTTATATTTATAGGACTACAAATGATACTTATTATGCAGTAGTTGAATGATTTACTTCAGCTAGGGTAGTTCACATTGACATTGATTCAATCTGGTGTTGATTATATTGGTTATACTTTACATTTTTACACTGGGAGCAGTCATTTTCCTTTATTTGCCTCAAAAGTTTTAGTAAGGTTTTAATGCAAATACTATCCTACAGCATCTTATTGGACTACTGTTTTCAAATGGAATTATAAGGGCCCTGGATTCCAATTTCTTTCAAAACTAATTTTAATTCTAGCTCTGTTAAAACAAAGGCATCATAATTAGCAGAGTTGGCACTTGCAGTATATCCAAAATAAGAAGAAAATGTTATTGCACTACAAATTATGAAGTACTTTATAATACTACAGCCAGCACACTACAAACGAGTCTCTACTATACACTTCACTAACACACCACACATTATCATAATTACAAACACTTACATAAGCCCTGTACACACTTACTTTTAGCAGTGCTAATGAACCACAGAGCCCACATTGCTTTAAAGTGCTCATTTAAAACAAACAGCTGCGATAAAGATTACAGTGCCCTCCCTTCATGTCTCGTTTAGTGATCAGAAAATAGACGAAGATATGATATTTTCTTTAACTATTTGAAATCCTTCAATCTCATGTGCATAGCGGAGAAACCCATCTCTTTTGAAAATCAAGGGGGAGTGGGATTGTTCACATTTGAAGCTAGAATGTTTTCTTTAGTGAAAACTGAAAAGACAAGAAGAATGCCCAGAGATGCCTCATGAATACATAGTTCTGAGGGTACTGGATATTTAAAACAGTGCCAAGCTTTTTTGGCTAAAAAAATGGGCTCAGTTGTGTAAGGGAGAAAAATTGGCAGTGGGTATGTGACCAATCACATAAAGTATAAAAGGGATGTTCTGACATGCTGGCTTGGACAGATATGTTAACGCCAGTCTTCCTGGAAAAGGAGTGGAATGTTAGCATCCAAAGAAAATGCAATTCCATACTAATTTAAGTTAAATAGGGTCCTTCATGTATTTCAGTGACAAACAAAACAAACAAAATAATTAAAGAGACTCTAGGCAGCTTTTCAAGTACATTCCCAAATCAAGAACTTTGTACATTTGTGCTTGAAAATATCTCTGTGTTGTTTCAACAGCTCTGTTGTTCTGCCTTGAAACAGGGTTAGGTCAAATCCATGGATGTTCTTGATACAGCAGGAAGACGCTGTACAAAAATAATAATTACATTTAAAAAATATATTAAAACATTGGATTGGATTGGATTAACACTTTCATTATATAAATGTCCTTGAATATTACTAAAAAATATATATTATATTACAGCCTGAATGCGAGCTGAAAGATATGTCAACATTTGTATGCATTGATGAAATTAATAGCATGGCACCCAAGGTAAATGAAATCTGCAGATGTTTAATCTCATAGCAACCTGCCCTCCACAGTACAAAAAAAAAATGTTATTTGTGTCTTCCCAAGTGATTTTAGTAAAGCAGAATACACGTCCAGCAACGGAGAACCTTTCACTACAGTATATTTAGTTGCAAGATTATGTTCATCCATTTTGCAGCCAAAAAAACATGTCATTGTCGACTGTTTTACTTTTCAGTTTCCATTGAATGCTTTTTTAAAGTTTTTATTTTATTGCTTTTTACAGAATGCACATTAAAAGGGAATTCACAAGGTTTTATAGACTTTTTTTTTAATAGAAATAAAGCATCTTATTTCTTTCCAGCTGTTGAATGATTTGACAACTTGTAAAGTATCAGTACTGAAATACAGTACCCCATTGTTAAAATAAAACAATTACAACCATTTGTTTGCAATAATCTATTTTGTAATGGTACAACCACCCATACTAGGTATTGGTCTAATTGTGTTTTCTGGAGTCTTCTGTTCAGCTTTATTACAAAGCTAACCAGTGTTGGATAATGACATGAAATAAGAGTGAAAAGTTCAAATATTAGACTTTCCTGTGGAGCTGGTTTCATGACAACTCAACAGCCAACATCAACACTGAGATGGTGTGGAGTTCGTTTCTGTCTAGTCTGTGGTGAACTGCTGAGATGGCATATGTTTGTGAAGGGAAAATATCCTGGACATTAAAACCCCAACCTGTCTTATATGGTAGAGTCAGATTGAATTTCCCCATACATTTAATACTGGCTCTGAAATATGGTTACTTTAAACTAGTATTAGAACATGGATTGAAGATTCCCTGTAACCTGACTGGTCAATAAGAGGTCCTTGCTCTCTGGTAAAGGACCTTGAATGTTACAGTTAAAACTATACTTAATCACTGTTCCAAATCAATCCATCAGAAAATACATACATAGAATATTAATGTATTTTACTTTTTTTCTGCTTGATGAAAGACAATTTCTGTTCTAGTACACACCCTCTGAATGTTGTCTGTCAGTGTCGACTAAGTCTGCTTCCTTGCAGTCCTATACATTCAATCTATTTAAATTTAGTACAGCAAATAAAGTTTAAAAGATAGAGAGAACAGTGTTTGCTGTCAGCGGCAATGCAGTAACCACAATAGCAAATAGTGTCCAGTTTGAATGACGAGTTGAAGAAATCAAACAAATGGATGCAGCCTGATTGCTTTCAGGAACGTTATTTCAGCATATCACAGTAACAGCATAAGATGGTGCTCTCTGTCTAACAAACAAAGCCAGGAAGGAGGCTTTAAATAAACGTTACAAACACACTGTGCACAAGTTACTGAACAAACAGCATGATCAGCATTAACACATGCATGCTATTTTAATTAGCATAATTAGCTAATACATTTTAGGCAACTTGAATGAACCAGAAGAAGAATGGTGCCATAGTGGTAAAATAACATTTTCCACTGTTGACATACATATGGTGCTACAATTGTAATTACAAAAGAAAGAACACCATTGTGAAAATAACCCCTTTTCAGAAGAAACATATTCTTTGTTGTAGAAATGTTGCTCTCTCCTTCACCTTAGGTTCTCCCTCAAGCCTACTCACTTTTTTAAATTCTAAAACTCAAAAGGTCCTCTATGAAATACAAACCACAAAAGTTTCTTCCCAATGTTCAAGAAATAAATGCCATTTTCAAACAAAATAAATGAAACCACAACAGGTTTGAACACTAGACATCCTGGACAAGGTTGTAGGAGCTCAACCACACCATGCACTGGTCCATATTTAGACTGTATGTGTCACTGATGTTACTCAAATAATAACATTCATGTATCTGTTAATTTCACTGTGTAAAGAGTGCTCCATTGAAATATTCAAATTTGATTAATTTTGTTAATTGTACTTGGGAATATTCAAGTTTTAAATGTTGCTCCTTTATTTTTTTGACTTGTGTTAGTCCTGTGCTCAAGTAATTTTAACAAAGCACAGCAGCAAAAAAAAAAAAAAAAAAAAAAAATGCTGGGACCAACAATTTCTGTCATCCTGCAGTAGGAATGTGCTGTTAATTGGCCTTCCACCACTCCAGTGGTTTGCACTTGTGGACTGATGGAATGCATGTTTCCTTGAAGTAACTTTCCAGTTCACAGACCACTGATTGCTCAATTGGTGCTTGAAGGTAATCTTCACCCACCAAAATTGCTTTAGCTCTCTTTGAAGTCACCACTGTTGTCATTTCATTTCAGTGCACTGCATGTGTGCATTCGTACTGACTGAACATCTGCAGCAGATTGAGCTTCCATAGAATACACCAGCTGTGAACATTTAGTCAATAGCAGCAGTTTGTACATACAGTGCCTATTGGAAGTATTGTTTTACTATGACACTCTAAACAAGCTCAGGTGCAACCAATTGCCTTCAGAATTCATCAATAAGGAGTCCATCTGTGTGCAATAAAAGTGGTTCACATGATTTCAGATTAAATACACCTGTCTCTGTAAGGTCCCACAGTTGGGTAGTGCATACAAAGCAAAGATACTACCATGAAGACCAAGGAGCTTTCAAAACAACTCCAAGATAAAGTTATGGAAGGGCACAGATTAGGGAAGGGGTATAAAAACATTTCAAAGGCATTGAATATCCTTTGGAGCACAGTTAAGTCGATCATTATGAAGTGGAAGGTATACTGCACCACCCAGAATCAGTTTAGAGCAGGCCGTCCTTTCAAACTGAGCAACCGGGTAAGAAGGGCATTGGTCAGAGAAGCCAACAAGAGGCCAACGACAACTCCGAAAGTCCATGTGTCAACAATACCTGAGGGTAAAGGGCAAAATGGATGGAGCTAAATACAGGCAAATCCTTGAGGAAAACCTGCTTCAGTCTGCAAAAGACCTAAGGCTGGGACAGAGATTCACCTTTCAGCAGGACAATGACCCCAAGCACACAGCCAAAGCGATTGAGAATCTGTGGCAAGACTTGAAGATTGCTGTCGGCCTCATCCAACTTGACAGAGCTTGAACAATTTTGCCAAGAAGAATGGGCAAATATTGCACGATCCACGTGTACAAACCTGGTAGACTTACCCCAAAAGACTCACAGCTGTAATTAACTGTTGTTTCACAATAAAAATTCTCTTGCCTCTTCAAAGTGTTGAGTAGGTTGTGTAAATCAAAGGAAAAAAAATCCATTTAAATGCATCAAGATTTCAGGTTGTAACACAACAAACTGTGAAAACGTCCAAGGGTGGTGAATACTTGCTATAGGCACTGTACATGTTGGTGGATCAATCATAGTTGTAGTTAATGCTATCATAGCTATAGTGCTGTGCTGTTACAAATTGATTTCAGCAGTATCAAATCTAGTGTGTGTGCTTGTGACAGAGATTGAATGATTCTTGGTGTTAGATCTCCCTTTCGACATGTGAGGGCACTGTGTAAAAGGAACAGAGTACCCTTAACTAAATGGCATCACAATTTATTCCTTAGGGTAGGTAGAAGTCTGTCATTTAGGAAGGGGGCGGAGCTGCGGCACCCAAGCTCAATGACTCGGAAGGGAAACGGCGTGGCATCTGAGGAGTGGAGGAGCGGATTTGCTTGTTAACCTAGGGGTCATGAGCGAGGGTATAAATAGGGGGCGTAGTGTAAGTGATCTGTTCCTTGGTAAATGGTTAGTGTTGTAACCTACAAGGAGTCTGTGTTGCCGTATTGTGAACCATGAGTTTTTGTCTTGTGTTTACTAGTGTTTGCTAACTGTTGTCTGTTTTTTAATAGACTACCAGTAGCATGATCCGGAGCTGTAGTGAAAGCCAGCATAAACTCAGACATCACTTTCACCCCTGCATTTTCACAGAGACATGTAATACACCACAAGCACTTATTCTCTGTCACTAAGAATTGTGTTTTTGTTTTGCGTTTAGTGTTGGTGTGTTAAATTGGATTTCTGGTTGCGGCTCAAACCCGTGGGATTCTTACAAATTAAGTGATACACACCGCTGTATTCACTTCCATCATTTATTATTTACAGGTGTTTGCCATAAGGCTCTGGACATTGTAGTCATTTCAATAAACACCTTTGCACCTGTTCGGAATTGTGTGTGATTCTTACCTGCAATGGACTGCACTCACCTGTATCCACCCATCACTTTGCCACAGTGCTGTAAAAGAATACAATTAACAATTATACAACTGGTACATGAAATAATAGTTTTTCCTTTTGAAGGATCAAACAGAATACATTTTATCTATATTTTAAAGTGGTAATTGTCATACTGAATATATTTCTTGTGTCTGTGATGTTATGGCATCCACTTTGAATAGCAAGAGAATTAAGCTGAGTGAGGATTTTTCAGTTAGCACAGGGTTTACAGAGTAGAGATTTTCTAGATATTCTGTACCTTGTTCACATACATCTCTCTGTGTAGAACACTAGAGGTTATAGGAATTTAAACATGCTGACTTCTTTAAAACTTACAGTATGCTGCACAACCTCAGAGAGATCACATTGAATCTCCATTGAACTCTGTACTGCAACTGTACTCGTTATTGTTACGCAATATTAATATACTAATACCCATCAGGATGTAACAGTCAGTGGTGAGTTTCTAGAGTACAGACAACACACTGTTCTGCAACATTGGCTATGTTTACAACAAAAATAAAGAACAAATCCACTTGACCCTTTCCATTTTTATTTTGACACATGTTTATGTCACAAGTGATGAATTTTATATGGGTTTTGTATATTGTTGTTTTAATTTTTTATTGGAATCTGCTCATCTCAACCCCCAGTTGGTTTTATGTGTGTTATGGCTGACTGTTGGGTAGAGCACTTTCGCCCCAGCAACAGGAAGTCCCGCCTGGTTAGCGCCACAGCTAGTGGCGGTCCAGGCAGGACTATATAAGGGGCTGGATTTGAGAGCAGAAAGGAACATGGAAGACAGGAAGAACCAGGAGGAGTGTGTGCAGGCAGAGCGCGCAGCCTTATGGGAATACGATACTGTGGAAGATTTACTGTTTTGGATTACTTTAGGAAAACGATCACTGGCAACAAGAACTTCGTTTAGGGGACGGACAAGCAATGGGACAATATTCAGGAATGGCTTTGGAGTTTTTTTTTATTTCTTTTTGATGTGTTGGGACAATATAGACTGTATTTTTTTGACTTGTTTTTGTTGTGTTTTTTTTCCATTCTGTGTGGCTACTGTACACTACCATTGGTGGGTGACAATAACTTCACTATTTAAGGATTTCACAAACATGTTTTTTTGGGATGTACAACAAATAACGATTTATTTTTTCCTTTTTTTTTTTTGTTTTGTTTTCCTTGGTGGAGCAAGGGATGGGTGTAACTGCTCTGGGTCCCAGTGTTTGGTCCAGGATGTTTGGGCCCCCATGGATACTTGATAGGGGGTGGATCTTTTTCCTCGATCTCTGGAAGAGGGGAAAAGACAATTAATAGTCCATGCTAATTGTTTTGTCCGTATTGCTTACCTGTACTGGCCTGCCCCTTGCACCCCCGTCAGAGTGTGCATAAGGCCTCCAGTGATTTACCTACCTTGCCTTTAGGTCGAGTCCAGCTTGCAGATCAGGTCCATCGGAGGTGGTAGTCGATCGGCAGTGGAGAGATCCAGGTTATGGTGGTTCCAGCATCGGCGGGAGGAAACAACGGATGACCGAGCAAGTTGGGGGAAGCCCACCCTCCTTTTTTTCTTTTTTTTGTTGAACAGTAATTGTCCGTGTTGCATAAACTTTTTTCCTTTTATTGAGACCGTGACCAACTGAAGTGGACTGCCTAGTGTGAAGTGTGTTTTTTACTGTGTTTTTTTTTTTTTTTTTTTTTTGGCACTCCCTTTTGAAATTTTAACTTATTTTTTAGTATTATTGTGTGGTTTGGTTTTAACAGTTTTTACACTGATGAGAACAATACAATTTGTTTTACCAGATGCTGCCCCATTGTATGTGTGTGTGGGAACCCGGTGAACAAAGAACCTACATGAGGGAACTAAATAACTATTCGGTTACTAAGGTCCTTGCCTTACCAAAAACAGTGTGGCGTAGTCGTCAGCTACATAGGTACACTAGCTAGGTTATCTTAGGTCACCCTACTCATGACATTTACAACAGACATTTAAGTGCCGCGCTAGTGGGTATCATTTTATATTAGTTAGAGAGGGTCTTTGCTAATAATCTGGATGGCATGCATCATAAAACCATATCATGAATTAAACGTGCACTGCATTAAAAACTTTGATTTTAGAATGGCATTACAGAAATGCTTCAATTCTGCTGACCTTATCCTGGCCATTTTGATTTACAGCACATGTAACTGGAGCTTTCTGCTTGTCATGCTCACCTTTTTTTTTTTTTTTTTAATCGCTAAGGACATTTAAATGTTCATTATTTCTTAAATGTTTCAACTCGTTAATTGTACCCTTCCGCACTCAGCAATGCGACGATCAGGATCAAGAGGTTCACTGTCATATGATTTTCAAGTTAAAACTAAATATGTCTGGAAAGAGACAGATGATTCTTCACTCCAAGCCAATTCCGCTTTCAAAGAGAGGTTACAACTATGATAATTATAACAAGAGAAGTGCCTTTGTAAAAATACATTTCAACAGCAGGATTTGATGTAATGATCTTAAAGCCAATAAGCTAAGGCTTTATTGATTGAGCTGCATGGAGGGCTTTGTCTGCTGCTGAGATTTCAGAGATTACAGTCTGGAGGTGTGTACATCTCAATACGTTGCACACGTATTTGCAATTCATATTTCTAAAAAGATGTGCGGTATAAACAGATCAACCTGTTCTGAAACATTGCTGTAGCTCTGGTTGACATTCCTTCCATGCTTGGAATGCATGTTTCCAAAATCTAGAAAAGCATAGTATAATAAGGGTTTGATGACGTAAAACATCTAGAAAAAGAATCTTACACTCTGGTTGCCAACAATCATTGTAAACATAGCCATTTCTTTGTAATCATAAATTAACATCCCAATAATTACACTGTTAAATACAAATAACAATTATACCGAAGGGTAAACAAACAGGCATGCACTGACCTACAACTACACTGCTCATACTTAACAAATACGCTTTTAAAAATATTAAGTGTGTTTTTTTTATAATTCTTATAATTTAAATACATGCTTTATAAAACTGTATCGCTTTGGTATATTATAAATGCTGTATGTGGAGAAAAAGTCAATGTGAGGCTCTAATCAATATATTTATTCATGTTCATAACTTCAACATTAGTTCCTTATTCTTTCCACATAAAAATGAAACATAATGGTCTTCAGAACTGTATTGCTTACAGTGTTTTTAACACACTCTATAGTCAGTTCTTGTGAACTAGTTTGCTGTAATGTTAAATGCAATCTTTCTGTACAGCCGTTCATTTTTTGTATGCTGGAATGTTAAATATGGCACTTAACCAGTTGCAAAATAACTAAATAGTCACCAAATAACAGCTGTGTGTAGAGGTGGACACTGTTTTCAAGAGGCCACTATTTCCTGTATAAGCCATGCGGATCACTGGAATCTAGCACAGCAATGACCATACCATAACAAGAAAGGGTATGGTTTTATTGTTTTGTTTCAAATCTACCTTATATGATGATTTAACATGTATCAGAATTGGTCTTTTCATCTGTTGTTCATTACAAGACCTAACCGTGGATACTAACAACACCCACCCCCGCCCCCCGGTGGAATATTCCAGAACCTACAGCTTTACTAAATCATGAAGACATTTTCATTTTTTAGCAGTTTACTTATGATATGTGATACAGTATAAACAAGCATATTAGTTACATACATTCCCTGCCAGTACCTTGAAAAAGTAATCCACCATGTATATGAAAAAAAAAAAAAACTGAACTAGGATTTTTTTTACGGACAGATGGACTGCTTAAAGGCAAGCAAGGGACTGTCACTTATTTAGACTTCCCTCTGCACCAATTATGAAGTGAATACATACATACATACATACATACATACATACATACACACAAAATGAGGACTGGAGACAGAACTGGGCATGTCTGTTCATTTATCTTTATAAATGAGGTGCAACATTTACTGGCTACTATAAGAACCACTGTTTTGGGAATTTGTTTTTGGATACACTGTCTGGCTGCAATGTGTGGCTAATTAATTTGTTTGGAAATAGCACATTTTTCCAAGTGACTGTATTGAAATGATTTGTTGAGCAGTTTATATATATATATATATATATATATATATATATATATATATATATATATATATATATATATATATATATATATATATATCACATTCTATATATATCCATTCTAAAAGTAGTGTTCAGATTTATTTCTCAAACCTCATATTCAGTCCAGTGCAGTTTTATTCAAATTAAGGCATAAGAACATATTGTAATGAAGACTGAATTAATACACCAATCATTATTATTTAGTATATATAAAACAGGTGTTTGAGAATTTTACATTCCTTATGTTTTTGAAATCTTAAAATATATATTGGAAAACGATTCAGACAATCAGCTTCCAGGTTTAGCAGGCTTCTCTCAGACTGTAGACTGTAGCACCAACTGTGACTCAAACTTGAAATCTATTGGACAGGAAATACTAAACAAAGATACAATTGGTAAAAATGTAATGCATCATCCACCAAAACTAGCCAATCAATGCTTTGCACCGACGGATGCAACCAATCCTGTACCTGGAACTGCCAAATCAGCCAATCACAGCCTGTCAGCTTGGCTGGATCTCGGCATCTTTCAACAACAAACCGGGACATGAACAATTAAGTAATGTTGTTGCTGCATACAGATATCTGGCACTGTCCAGATAAACTGTGAACAACTCTGAGAAGAAAAAAAGTGATTTGTTTAATAAAGTTTTTTTCCCTTCTAACTATGTATATGATCCTTTGTGGACAATGTCATGACTATTTTCCTAAAACCTTTCTCAGCAGATAGTTAACCCTGATTTCATTAGCGGCCTAGCCTTTGGCTGAGGACGTTTAATTCCAGTCGTTGTTTTTAATTTTTACTAATACATTTTAGTGCCTAATGATAACTTCAATACTTAAATTAACACAAATACATGAATGTGCTCTCAACTCCTAATTAAAATAAGAAGTTATTTAAGATGTAGATTAAAACAAGCAGTTCACAAACCATGTTCTCTTTTGTGTTCTAGCTACCTGAACTGACGATAACTCCATGTAAGCAGATGACTTTCTTTTCCTATTGAGTTATTATTTAGACCACTGGGATACTGAAGCCTGAAGTCTACCAGACCATGTGTGGAATTCTGATTAAACCGCATCATGGAATATGATGGAAAACATTTGAATTTATTAGCAACAAAAACTAGTACTGAATAAGACCAAGAAAAAAAAGAAAACCTTTTTATTATATTAATGAACATCTCCCAGTTCAGATGCCTGGTTACCTTGGCTCATCCTTTCCACCTGATTGTTTCTCCATTCAGCAATCTGTACTGAACTAAAGTCTTAACTTTACCAATCTCCCCTCTTCTGTGTCAAATTATATGGCCGCCGCCCTAACCCCATCCACCCGCACCTCCTATGCAACTGGCTGGTCTGCCTTCATGACATTGTGCAAGAGAAATTGAACCCTTCAACCAGGATGTCAGTCTATCTTTTCTTGTTCATGCAAAAGCTGCACCTCTCCCTGGGAACTCTCAAATCATTCAATACCACTATCGTCTCTCATATATCTCGTCCCTTTTTCTCTCATCTATTGATGAATGCCCCTCCTCCTTCTTCTTCCCATCCCCCATTGCTACTGATATTCTCTAACATCTAATTTCAATCCTTCGTCACGGCTGTTTTTCTCCTTTCGATGATCTAATCATGGAATCTCTTTGTCGTTCTGCCTTCTTAGGTTTTCTTCTCTGTTCTGAATTTGCTGTCACCTCTTCTTTCAGCTTTCCTTCCATGGGCCTCTGTTCCTGCGACCTCTCTCTAGTTCCCCTTCTCCTCTTTGTATTTTCCTAACAGACCAGCAACGCCAGGGTCAGTTGGTGTTCCTCTGTAACTCAACTCTCATCTTTGTACTTATTCCTCCCTGCCCCAACACCTCTAACCCTTCTGATCCTCTCTTCATCAATTCTAACCATGATATCATAAAACAAAAGTTTTTCTACTCATCTTTCTCATTTCTAAAGTTGGTCTGCCGCCTAAATTCTATTTCCCTCCTTTCGTATAGGTGCGGCAACCTTGGCAGCTAAAGTTAATGTTAATCAGTTCCTTATCAAAAAAACTGGGCACTGGTCTTCCACCACAGTGGAATCTTACATTAGTTCTTCTCTTCCTGATATTTATGCAGCCCAACAGAGTACTGCTGGTATGCCTGGAGTGGGGGCCATCTCTCCACTGGGACCAACAGAGGTTTCCTCCTAGTCAAGGGTATTTTTTAAAAAAAAGTTTTTAGTATTGAGTGTCAATAATAAACCTATATTTTCTTATTAGCCTGTTTTGCAATGGTGGTGCAGATGTGGGGAGCCGGGGGTCCTCTTCTGGGGACAAGTGAAGTCACTTCCCAAGCTCAACCTCCTAGAGGAAGGCTCTCTGAGCCAGAAGGGATCCCCGGGCAAAATGATCTTAACAATCCCTCTATCATTTCAGCATCCCCTTGGGGGCAGCATACATGTTCCCTGGCCTTGGGGGCTGCTCGGTCACTTCCGACCTGGAGGCACCTCCCTGAGTCAGGGGGCAACCCTGCTCTTTTCTCAAATCTCAATTGTCTATCCCTTTTTCTCCAAGGGGGGCAGCATACATGCTCCCCAGCCTTGGGGGCCGATCGGTTCGGTCTCACCTCTATGAGAGCGGTTCTCCTTGAGCCAGGGGGAAACTCTTTATTCTTTACTAATTACTTGCTTTCATCTATGCCCATGTTCCTCACAGGGCCCCTTCCTTCCATGTTCATTTCCTTCTCTCTTTCAGAATTCTGTCTCTGAGGTCTGTCAGTGCCATTCTCCTGAAGCGTGGGTATTCCCTGTTAGTCAAGGCTACTTCTAGTCTTCTCAAATGCATTTTCATTCTCTATTCTCATTTTCATTTCACCTTTGGCTGATTGGCTAGGTCTCACCTCCGTGAGGGCAGCTCTCTGTGAGTCAAAGTGAAAGCATGTCATCTTCATTAAGTCACAAGCACATAATTCCTATTTCAAGTTCCATGGCATATTCCTCTCAGCCCTTGCTCTTTTTCCGTGAATAATTAATCAATAGAATCTGAATAAGAGGGCTTCACCATCTGGTAAGGCCTGCCTCATGTCGTTAAATGCCCAAGCCGAGAGTAAGTAGTTCATTAGAAACAGTTTTACAATCTATAATGTATAACGTATAATCCATGATATGCAGATCAAGTTCAAACTGAAACATACACATATGTATACTGTACACACATCTCGTGATAATTGCAGTAAATGGATTATACATTATTTTCCTGGATATCTCTATGGGACACCACATGTTTTCAAGCTCGTTTGTGCAAGTATAATTAATCTACAAATTAAAATACATAATATTGCAATAAGGTATAACAAATATATTACAACAATATCCTCAATATTACAGATAACAGCACATAATAACTACTTAAAACAACAATTCTCCTTTAAGTGTATTTTTTATGTACATGACATACAGTAATCTAAGGCTCAGATAGAAAAAAAAAAACTTTGCCTACTTATTTCTAGGTGGTGTGTATCAAAATTCTGACCTTAAATTGACACGATTCCAACAAAATAGTTCTGGGCATAAGGTGGAGCTCCTGCTAGTAACTAAGACGAAACACAGCATAATTGTATCTAGATGCAGGTATTGCTAAACAGAAAACTTGCAAATAGCACTTAGTTGGCCCTATCAAGAATGTTCCTGGCTTTAATGTAACAATTATATTGTGGTTGGAAACTGGGCAAACCTCCGACAATCTTCCGTGCGAAAGGTTAACTGTCTGGAAAATTCCCTTGCTGGGTATAAATAACGAGGGGATGCCTTTGTAAGTTACGTTGAGTAGCCTGTATGACAGGAGAGAGATTCCAAGGAAACTGCAGCAAGAGGGACACAACAGGAAGTACAAATGAGAGTTCACCACAACCCAGGTAAAAACAGCACACAGTGAAGTGGACTTTTTTTTTGTGATTTGTTTTCTGCACTCCCCATGAAAGGTCACAACAGCTAAATTTTAAGAAGTGTTGTTTATTTTGACAATTAAGAGGTGTACAACAGAACCACTCCTGTAAGAGCCCTCAGAGCCACAAACCAGATTTAAAAAAAACAAAAAAAAAAACAAGAATAATCCCAATGTGTGTTTGAACTGTCAGAAATGTGACTGAAATGACTTTAAATCAAAATAAGGGAGCGATTATAGAAAAAACATTTGTCGAAACTAAGGCAAAATATTTATATGCATATTGTATTTAAAAACACATGGATCTTGATTCCCCGGTTTTTCATTTTTGATACTCACTGCATCATTTCATTCAGCCAGCTCAAAACTGTACATCAGCTAAAAACAGGAAAAACAGGAAAGCAGTTTCTAAATAGCAAGTAGTAACTGACATGTGAATTGCTGAAAACAGCAAAATAAACAGCAAAAAAGAAAAACTATAATTGACCTGAATGAAAAAATATTAATTTCATTGGAACACCACAGCATTATGTGAGAATTTGCCACCCAAGTGTTTTACATCTGCTGCTTTCGCTGAATTATATAGATTTTAATGATTACAATAGTTGTAATTACCCTTCTGTTGCCGTGCAACAAAAAAGGAATTCCATGCTGGCAATGCATTTGGCCATAGAAACATTTCTGAAAACCTCATAGTTGCAAATACAATGGCGCTCCCACTCCCATGCATTTGCATCTCAGTAAGTGTTCCTACCTGACAATTACAATCCTGTAACACAAAAAGGCCATTCACTCTCTTGACACTAAAGGTAACATGGCTCTGTGTGATTGTGGGAAACAATCCTTTTGGGAATCTGAATTAATACATTGTTGAATTGTTTCTATACAAACTACTCAACACACAGCCATCCTCGTTTACGTCATAAGGGCCATTTATGGGCACCCATGCTTGGGTAATAGCAGAAAGACTGAAGAAAACAAGAGCTGCTGTTTTTTGATAACACTGATTCTGCTGTATTAAATCAGACTTTTACTTACGTTCTTAATTTACTAGCACTAGCAAAATTATCACTTGTCTCATTTCTTTTTGGGATATTCAGATATTTCAAATAAAGTGCTATGGGTTCAATGCGTCTTCTGCTTCCTGGTACCTAATCACTTAATGTGCTGTATAAACTACACAGTGTCTAGATACTAGTAACTAATTAGGTGCCAGAAAGTAAATTAAAAATAAATTGTATTATTGTAATTACAGTAATAAAAATAATGCAAGGATGGCTGTGATAAGATAACATGCACAAATGAGAAGTAAAGATGTAAAAGGTTTACTCCTTTAAGATTGATTGCAGATGTAGCAAGGTAGGATTTCACAAGCAAAAAAAAAAAAATGGTAACCTTCACCAATCTGGAACTATGCTGAAATGTTTTATTTGACAATTGCACTGTGATTTCTTTGGTGTTACCCAGACAACATGTCAGTCCGAATCCAAGGCTCTACCACTGTTATGGCTAGGCTTGAAAAAATCTGTGGTTTTTAACTTTGTGTGTATTTGTGTGAGAGCATGTATGCCATGTTTTTAAAGCATTTACTCTGTCTTTAATACCTGCTAATTTCAAAGTGAACATCTAATATAATTCAAGGGGGTCTATTCAATTGATCTAAACGAATACTGTCAAAATATAGTAGTTAATTAAAATCTTGAGTAAAAGCTTTAAAAAAAAGATATTTGATTTCTAAATACTTTGATCTCAGAAATGAATTAAAGTTCTTCTAACCAGTACAAAAATACAGGTGCTTTTGAGTTCAGGAGAGGTAGGACACTGTAGCTCCTCTTACTTCCTGTTGCAGTTCCTTGAGGGTCTCCCATCCTAGTACTTACTGGCCAGGCCCAGAATTCTGAGCTTGAACAAGAATCCAAGGTGGTATTTTATAAGAGTGCTTATTAAATGCTGGCTAAAAAGGACAGCATTGAGCAAATTACATCACCTGAGTCCTTGAAAGTGATGATTCGCTGTGAAACGTGTTTTAAATAGATCTGGGTATTATCAGCATAAAGATAAAATGAGAGTCCATGTAAACAAATAATATCACTAAGAGGGACAAGATAAACTGAAAGTAAAAGGCTCAAGTCTTGAGGAAAGCCAGAGAAAACTAGTGTAGAGTTAGAAACTGAGTCATCAAAGCAAAACACTTGTTGCTTACTGAATCAGCAGTATTTAATGGTCCAGTAAAATGAAAAGCATATCTAGAAATGATACAGGGTAAGTCATAAAGTCAGAGGGGTGCAGGTTTGTTTCCTGGCTGTGCATTGTTACCAGCCATTTGCTGGGGATTCCACAGGGAGCATTGCATTGGTTCTGGCACTCCTGCAGGTTAGGGAGACAAAATCATCAATGACTGGCTTTTGTTCTCTAGGGTCAGGCAGCTCGCCAACATCTGCTCTTGAGGCAATCGGCTTGGTCCTGGGATCATAGGATGCCCACTGACCTTCAGTTCTCATAAGTTCTTGTGGGGAATAGCTGGGGTTAGGGAGCATAATTGGAGAGAGTAAATTGGGGAAAATAACACTCTAAAACTCAAACTAAGATAAAAAAAAAAAAATTCACTCTAAACTCATGTCTAAAAGGACAAGTTAGATAGGTGCATAATCAAAGCATGATTACCCGTTTATACAAATGTTCAATGTGGATGGAAGATAAAATTGACCACAGATTTTAAGGAATTACCAGGCTGATGAGAGTAGGCCAGAGTAGAACGTAATTTTGGTGACAGCATTCACTTATTTATAGGCAAGAAGCTGCACTCTCAAATTCGACTACAAATAGAAAGCCTGGAATTGCACCACAATACTCACATCTCCAAAAATGCTCAGAAGCAAACCAAGGTTCCTAGGTAACAACAAGAAAAGATAAAAAAACTAAACAAACAAATAGTACTCAAATACTTATTGTAATATAAAACAGCATCATCAATACATGGGAAGCATTATTCACTGGTAAAAATAAATTAGGTGGCATTTAGTGGGTTAAAGTGATTATAAGATTATCCTCAGAGAAATTGGAGAAGGACCTTCTCTTACTAACTTCTATAGGCAAAAACAACAGCTTTAACAATATTAATATGAAGTCGTAAACCAATATGAAACCTTAATTGAAGCTGCACTTTGGGTTGTTCAATTTTAAGATAAACTGTTGGTGCTGGGGCAAGCCATAATAAATTGAAATACAAGTCATGATTACAATTAGATGTTTATTTAGATTTACACTAATATAATCAGCAAAAGGATTTTCCCTTGAGTATTTCTAACAACTTGTTTCACAGTGCCTTTTCAGTGCTCATCTTGGACTAAGGTAAAATTGATGCTAATTGGTTTCTGTAGAATTATGTGTGGTTTGTTTGGTTTAAGGACAATAAACATAGTTTTATAATAAATCAGCATTTTCAGATGTCACATGTGGCCAATTGCCCTATAATTCACTCCATGCCAACAAAAGCAGGCCAGAGTCTGATGCCATATACATCCATCAAATTTTAAAAAAGTGTTTATCATGATTCAGCCGGGTAAGAAGGGCATTGGTCAGAGAAGCCACCAGGAGGCCAATGACAACTCTGAAAGACCTAAAGCGTTCCATGGCTGTGATGGGAGAAACTGTCCATGTATCAACAATAGCTGAGATAATCCACAAAGCTGGCCTGTATGGAAGAGTGACAAGAAGGAAGCCATTTCTGAAAAAAAGCCCATGTAAAATCCTGCTTAGAAATTGCAAAATGGCATGTGGGAGACTCTGAAAAGATGAGGCAAAAGATTCTGCGGTCCGATGAAACAAAAATTGAACTATTTGGCTTAAATGCAAAGCATTATCTCTGGTGCAAACCCAACACAGCACAGCACCCAGGTAACACCATCCCTATTGTGAAGCATGATGGTGGCAGCATCATGCTATGGGGATGCTTTTCATCGGCAGGGACTGGGAAGCTTGTCAGGGTAGGGGGCAAAATGGATGGAGCTAAATACAGGCAAATCCTTGAGGAAAACCTGCTTCAGTCTGCAAAAGACCTAAGACTGGGATGGAGATCCACCTTTCAGCAGGACAATGACCCGAAGCACACTACCAAAGCAACACAGGAGTGGCTTAAAAACAAGAAAGTGAATGTCCTAGAGAGGATACATAAGGCACATCTTTTTTCTTTTTAAAAACACCTGAAAGAAAATCATTTATAAGTATTGTTAACATTTCTATTGGCCAAAAAATATATATAATATTTTGCTTATTTGTTTTGGAGATTAGCAAGGCTTTTGATTTTTTTTCTGGATGCCTTTTTGAGATGGCATTATAAAACACAATAGAAATCCATGTGCTTGAAAGGGTCATGTTCACTGTTTGTTTTATTAATGTTTTTTTTTTTTTTTTTCAACCACGAAATCATGTTATTGTTTGGATCCAAACACTTCCTACACAATGGCCGTGAAAAAACATTAATTTTGAGGGGCCGTTAACAATTATAACTATATATATATATATATATATATATATATATATATATATATATATATATACACACACACACACACACACACACACACACACACACACACACACACACACACACACACACACACACACACATACATATATATATATATATATATATATATATATATATATATATATATATATTGTAGCATGCACGAGGGAAGGCAGCAGCGGGGCTGGTAGGTGACATAATCACATACAAAGACATAAAGATAAATGTTCCTTGCAAAGGAGACAGCTTCTTTTGTACAGCGGTATCGGCCCTATGCTTTAGTGCGAGAGGTCCCCGGTTCGCGCCCGCCCTCAGCCTGTGTGTGGATTGCCTCGCCCTGTATGATGTGCCTGCCTGCGTTAACATATATATATATATATATATATATATATATATATATATATATATATATATATATATATATATATATATCTTGTATCCAATTAGAAACCTTAAACATCTACAGTGCCTATAGAAAGTCTACACCCCCTTTCAATTTTTTCAACTTTTGTTGCCTTATAGCCTGGAATTAAAATGCATTTTTTTTTTTTTTTTCATTTATCTACACATCCTACCCCACAACTTCTAAGTGCAAAAAAGTATTCTAGAAATGTGTAGAAAATTAATTAAAAATAAAAACTGAAATAGCTTGGTTGGATAAGTGTCCACCCCCCTTGTAATAGCAATCCTAAATTAGCTCACGTGTAACCAATTGCCTTCAAAAACACACACCAAGTTAAGTGGCCTCCATCTGTGTTAAATTGTAGCGATTCACATGATAAATTCAGCAGTTCTTGTATGTTCCCTCTGCTGGGTAGTGCATTTCAAAGAAAAGACTCAACCATGAGCACCAAGGCCCTTTCAAAAGAACTCTGGGACAAAGTTGTTGAAAGGCACAGATCAGGGGATGGGAATAAAAAAAAATCAAAGGCCTTGAATATCCCTTGGAGCATGGTCAAGACAATTATTAAGAAGTGGAAGGTGTATGGCACCACCAAGACCCTGCCTAGATCAGGCCATCCCTCCAAACTGGATGAGAGCAAAAAGGAGACTGATCAGAGAATCTACCAAGAGACCAACGGCAACTTTGCAAGAGCTATAGTTTTTTATGGCCAAGACTGGTCAAAGTGTGCATGCGACAACAATATCCCAAGCACTCAACAAATCTGGCCTGTATGGTAGAGTGGCAAGAACGAAGCCATTACTCAAGAAAGCCCACCTTGAATCCTGTTTGAAGTATGCAAAAAAACACTCAGGAGATTCTGTAGTTATATGACAAAAATTTTTGTGGTCTGACAAAACTAAAATGGAATTTTTTGGCCTAAATGCAAAGCGTTATGTTTGGCGCAAACCCAACACAGCGCATCACCCAAAGAACACCATCCCTACTGTGAAGCATGGTGGTGGCAGCATCATGCTATGGGGATGTTTCTCATCGGCAGGAACTGGGACACTTGTCAGGATAGAAGGGAAAATGAATGGAGCAAAGTACAGAGAAGTCCTTGAGTAAAACTTGCTGACCTCTGCAAGAAAGCTGAAACTGGGACGGAAGTTCACCTTTCAGCATGACAACGACCCAAAGCACACAGCCAAAGCTACACTGGAGTGGCTAGGGAACAAAAAGGTAAATGTCCTTAAGTGGCCAAGTCAGAGCCCCGACCTAAAGCCAATCGAAAATTTGTGGCATGACTTGAAGATTGCTTCAACGCTCCCCAAGGAACTTGACAGAGCTTGAACAGTTTTGTAAAGAAAAATGGTCAAATATTGCCAAATCTAGGTGTGCAAAGTTGGTAGAGACCTATCCCAACAGACTCACAGCTGTAATTGCTGCCAAAGGTGCTTCCACCAAGTATTAACTCAGGGGGCTGGAGACTTATCCAATTATGATCTTTCATTTTTGTATTTTTAATATATAATTTTTTTCTCAATAAAACCTTTTTTTTCCCAATAACAGTGTGGAGTATGGTGTGTAGATAAGTGGAAAAAAATCATCATTTAAATGCATGAAACTCTGAGGTACTTACACAAAAATATGTGAAAAAAAAAAGTTCAAGGGGGTGTAGACTTTCTATAGGCACTGTATAGGCACAAAGAGAATTACTGCCAAAACCAACAGTTTATTATATTTGGTGCTAAAACCACCTAGCACTAAAAGCCAATGAAATCATTGTGAAATGTCTTCTAAATGTGTGTTGCACGTGGTCTGTCTTTAGCACCATCTGCACTATCAACACTGCAAGCTTGTGAAGTCTGCTAACTGTATGAGACTTCTGAATATAACTAGGAAACTTAAATGTTGTACCTCACTAGACTATACCTACCAATACATAACTGTAGGACTTATAATAATAATAATAATAATAATAATAATAATAATAATAATAAATAATAATAATAATTTATATTATTAGCTTTATATGGGAATTCTCCTTAAAGTCTGTGAAAGTTCTGGATGTGCATCTATCACAAAGTGCAACTCATTTTGGCAGGTTTAATATTCATTAGAGCTTTAATTAAGTTATAAAATGGGCTATCTATGAAGTTCATAGTTTTCCTCAATTAGTTTTTTCATAAATAAAAATATTTCAATTTTTACATTGGCAAATACTTTTTTCCACAAAATCGACAAACATCTGGTTTGTATTAAACAGCTATGTCTTTGTTCTGGTCAAAGGTGCACTTTGAGATTGTCTGGTAATAATTTATTTTACAGATGTACAGACAGGAGCAACACAAACCAACTGGTAACACTCAAAGCATATAAGGTACCATACATTTTTTTTCAAATAACCTTTTTATTGCTTTTGTAATGGCTTGGGATCTCAGCCCATTGAATTAAAGGTCTGAATTAAAGAGAAAACTGTAGTCGAGAGGTACATATGTGTCTTCTGCTAATGTCACTATTACTAACTCATCAGCCACTAGAAGATCTGTTACATTCTCCCCCCTCTGCTTAATGGAAACTCATCTTTGAGCTCACCCATTTACCCAGGATTAGGGTGTTTCAACATGGGCTTGTCAAACACGATGAAAGGCAAGGTCAGTTATCTACAGGTAATGACTGATGTGACGAATATTAATGCTATTGTAAACTGAAAATTTGTTTTTTGTGTGAGGAGGTTATATTGTCGTCTGGATCAGGTTGACTGCTTGAAATGTATGTTGCTTTTTAAAACAGGTTTAAGATTGTAAAGTCCTGTGAGCATTACAGGGGTCTTACTGTAGGGTCATGATCGTTCTACTAGGAATCTCATCGGCTGAGACAATCCTTGAGGTTTAAAATTGTTGACTGAACAACTGGTTAAACATATAACAACCCTGTGTTTTTATAAATCAAATCTTTAAGACCACTAAACCTATTGAAATATACTGAGGGCTCAATTTACAAAGCGTAACATATCTTTTTGACATTAATTCTTGTATTCCTGTAATAAATCCCTGCTAACACACAGTCAACATTAACAAAATGAGTGCTAGGGTAGCAGGCTTGTACCAAGTGTTCCGCAGTATTAATTCAATGAAGCTGAGCATCTGAAAAAAGTGGGATACAAACAATGTGTTTCAGTCCAAAACACACACCCAGGTGACTCTAACCAGTGGCATAGCCAGGGGTCTTTGTAAATCGAGTCCTACATGTGTCACTTTTCACTGTTAAAGCAGTAATTAAAGAAGTGATAATCAGTACTTTAAAATTAGTACTTCTTATTAGATTCATTAACATTATTACTGGTCCCCTTTTTTATTAAACTGAAATTAGGTTGGTTATTTTTTGATCTGCTGTTTCCTGGTACCGTTGCTGTAGGTCACATGGTATGATTGCTAAAAGTCCATTGTAGCAAGTTTGCAACACATGAAGAGATTAGGTACATGAAAGCAACTTTTTATCTTATGAATTATGTATATTGCAAATTGAAGCAAAGAACCTAAATATCTTCAACAATGATACTAGATCTAGAGCAATAGTGTCCTTTGTACTGGACTACACACCATAACCAATGTGCATGGTGGAGGGTCTTATTGCAAAATCATATATATTAAGTCACCACAATTTCTTATTGTTCTGTGCTTTATTGTGTAACATATGAAGAACATTGCACGATATCTTAGAACTCTCACTCTGCTTCTGTCATTATTACCATCTAGCTGTTTTGCAGGTTTTTTTTTGGGGGGGGGGGGGGGGGATTAATTACTACTGTATGTGAAATATGTCACTCGTCAAACACATCTGATGATGATATGCAATTCTCTATGTACTTCTGTACAAAATGACTTGTTTGTTCACAGTCAATCCCAGAGTTGCACATTAAACAATTTCTGGGTCCTCTATACATTTTGAAACAAGTATTTCTTGATTTCAGGAAGTTTTCCTTTTGTTACTGATTACCATTTTAGTTGTCGCTATTTATTAAATACTATTTTGGTTTGTTTTCAATCAATCACAGTGGTTCTGGGTTATGTTTCTGCAATACTGAATTATTAAACTTTTCTAGGATTCTTCTGACTAATTGAAAGCGTGTTAAAGAAGTAATGTAACTGCCATCAGTTTGCAAAAGTAGAAAAAAAAAAGCTAATTACAGTACAATGTCAAGAAACTGTTATCTGATTTTCTACATAATTCTTGGACTTTGTTACGGACCGTGGACAACAGACCAATGGGACGTTAGGCGGGGGCAATGTAACACGCACTGATAACCTGTTACTTGCTGCCTGCAAGAGGAAGCTCAGGACACTGCACTCTAGCAAGCACCTCCCGATGGAATCTTGAGAAGAATATGCAAAATATGTAAATAGGCTGGGACAATGGGGTTTTGGGGAAAGGTTAACTATTACAGTTATCTCACTGTTTATAATTACTATTAGTTATCACATTTATTTTATTGTTATGGCGTTATGTAATTCAGAAATCGTTAGCTCAGTCATGTTGATAACTTGTGTTTTGGCGTGTGCCACCCTGACATTCAGTACAGTGCTAATCTGTGGAGCAAGTGGCTAGCTGTGGCTGTGAATGAAAGTATGAAGCTGTATTTTACTGCTCAGGTAGCTGGTGATTCACCTGCTTTTAATAAAGAGCTTACTGCTAACTGGTGTCTGTCTGTCTTGTTTGGGTAAATCTTAACACTAATACTTGTCAATAATAATAATAATAATAATAATAATAATAATAATAATAATAATAGCAAAACGTAAATAAGGGATAAGGAGATCCCTACAAAACCATGCCAGTACTTACTATATGAATCCAGATGTATAATCTACAGCAAGGCTACATCAAAAGGCCTCTCTTTTGGTGGCTCCTTCCTACCCCCTGTGGGTATCTCCGTTATACTGTAGTGTTCAGATAAATTGATCCTCTAATAGGGAACATCAAATTGTATAAACTTTACTATTTACCCCTGGGGTTACTGCTTTCAAAACTCAGGCCATTCAGTCCAGCTGGATTAAAAATGCTGCTTTGTGAGTGACTGGAAGGGAGTGTGACGTCACAGCGTGGGCTGGTCTGTGGTTTATTAGACGGAGAGCGATCTGACTTCAGTTAAGTGCAGACGCTGCTCTGAAACAGCAGGGCTAAAACTAACAATCTACTAGGGATCTTTTACTAACAACTTCCAGACCTTAAGAAATAGAATATCCTGACCCAACTGCTGCAACAGCGGAAAAGGCCCGTTGCAGATAAACTGAACTGTAAAACATTGATTAAGAAAAGGATTTAAAGCATTATTGCTGAAGAGATAAAAACACATTTTAGCTTTTGTAGGATTTTGTTTCTTTTTAAGTGAAAACGACTCGTGATGGTTCTCCTGTCACTATGGTTTGTTGTAGCTGGAACTATAGTAGTGAATTTGACTTCAGCTGATAAGGTAAAATAAACTCATTTTTTAAATTTTTATACAGATGTATTTTTTTGTTTACTGTATTGTCTACACTGTATTGATTAAACATTTGGAAGATCGATATTTATATGCGTTTTCCTCAAAAATACTTTAAGTAACGTTATTCTTTGACTTGTCACTAATGCAGTGTACTTCTGATTAATATTCTCAAGGTGAAACATGGGAAATAGTCACTTATTATACTATTTGTAATATTAGACGAAATGTATACTTTTTGTTGCATGTTTAATACTGTATTTTGCTTACTTCCTTTCCAAATTATGTAGCTAATTGTAGCCAATTTGTTTTTAGCACCGTAGTTACAACTTGCTAGATACACAGTGTAGCTAGTATTACGTTCAGATAGGAATGAGGTTATTGTCTCCCATATTTTTATCCCAATTATTTGGTAATCAAGAAGCCTTTATAGTAATCACATTTTGATTTTAGCTGTTGCCACTGTCTCCTGTGGCTGTGGAACACGTGAAAGCGAAAGTTCACATTTTGAATTTCTGCCAGGTCTGTCAGAAGCCCTTTCCTACCATGGGTCTAAATTGAAGAGTAATTCTCATTGAATGAGTTTTATTTCAGCTTTAACTCGCATCTTTTTTACTTTGTATTTCTGTGTTTATTTGCAGGCTGGCAAAATAGGTGATAAAACAGGTAAGATTAACGGGCATGGTACTTCTGGGCTGTTGGCAAGCAGCACTCCCATGTGTACAGTATGTATCTGAATCAAGCAGTATTATCACAGGGAATCTCTGCTAACACTGTTTGGTTTGTTTTTCCTAAATTTGTTGTTAGTTTGTTTAACAGTATTGCTAAGAATCTGATGGAAACAGACCTATGCTACTTGTTCAAAGGTTTATACGTTATGTGTGTTTGATACATGCCTGTTAGCAAGCCATCTTTCAAATTTATAACCAAGTAGGAAATTTACTTTGAAATGAAGTCTGTTTCAGGGTTATAAAGTTCCTTTCACTGCTATATTGACCACAGATCACGGTATACATTAAAGAGCTTGTTAAACACAGGATAATTAGTCATAGTGGATTCACTTATTTTTTTCTTTCAGATATTTTAGAATCTCTATATTAACATGTTAATTATATGAGACATATGTTTTAACTGTATTACAAGTACTTTTGAACCTTATTTAAAAAAATACATGTTTAAAAGTATAGTGGTGTTTTGGCTGAAATTATTATTATTTTTTTTTTTTTTTTTTTTTTTAGATTTCCTAAAAAAGAGCCTGAGAGAGTATGGGCTGGTAACTCCAATTAGTACTGACTCAGAAGGACGCTACTTATCAAATCGTCTTTCAGCTAGCCACAAGCAACGAATCAAAAGGGATGTATCTGAAGATGCTGACCGTGAAAATAAGAAGCTCTTTTTTAATGTCACTGCTTTTGGGAGGGAGTTTCATCTGTGCCTTCACCTCAACAGCAGGCTGGTTGCTCCAGGAGCTGTCGTAGAGTGGCATGAAGAGGGTGGGGAATTTGAGAATGGAACCGGTGTGGAGAATGGAAGTCACACTCCCTATAGGACAGAAAGGATAGTGAAGAAAGAGTTGCTTAGAACAGACTGTGCTTATATTGGAGACATAACAGACATCCCTGGTGCGACAGTTGCCATTAGCAACTGTGATGGACTGGTAGGTGTTTTTTTCTTAAATATGATGCATTTGAAATGTGTATACAAAAAGTGTCATGTAAGTACTTTGTTATACTGTATGCTTAAGAATAGTTTTGTTACACACAGGAAACCTGTATTTCAAATAAGTAATTAATTAAATTTGTCACAGATATTTACAGTTTTAAAGAATGCATGTGTCAGATGATTTAAAATTGAAAATTGGATTACATTGATTCAGTTAGGGCAAGATTTAATACTAGTTAGAAGTACTGGGGTTGTATTATCGAATTGTTCCTGCATCGAAACACTCTGAGGAGCTTCATTTGAACCCTAAACGAGTCAATAACTTCCCACGCTTTGCAGTATAGCATTTCAAATCCTTCAGAAAAAAAGTAATTAAGTATTATCTTCAGTCACTGCAGTACTGTGCATGAGTCAAAAATGCTTACAAATCCTGGTTATTGGTACATGTGTGTTTGCTTCATTAGAAGTAATATTTTTTAGCAATTAAAGTAAGAAATTTGAAGCATGTTTTGAAGTGTTTTTCATTTGTATTCTGCTGCTGTGATTTATCTAAGGGCACCACTTGAGGTCATTGGCACAGAGACTGACTGCTGAACTTGTGAATGATAGAAGGACCAGTGAGAATACAGGAACAATAACAATGCTTTGTTTCAACTTTTCATATACAGCACACAGCTTCTCTTTATTATTATTATTGCTTGTCCAACAAAATTACTTTGGTGGTGTCCCTTCTGTTAAATGTCATATTTTTTCCTTACCACCACCCAACAGAGGCTCCCAACTGGTACCCCCCCCCCCCACAACGGCTAAATTTAGAATCTAATCAGCTGTATCTTACAAGCATTTCCTCTGCTTCATTTCTGTTTTTAATTAAAGGAAAACCTGCATTGATTTATTATATAAAAAAATAGAGTCTCAAAATGTCAGATAGCTAAAAAAAAAATCATTTTGCTATCTATTTAAAGGATGGCAGTCAGCTGCAGAAGGCATGGTTTCTGTGGTGTCGGTGGTAGCATCCAATCCAGGGCCGGATTAAAGGACGGAGGGGCCCTACGCTAACCCATATTTTGGGGGCCCTATGGACAATAGCTTGTGAAACTGTGTTGTAATTAACAATTTAAGTAACTTTCAGTTGTCCAATTTTTCAAAAGGAATATTTGCTCACACACATTTTCTTATTTACAGTGTATAGTATTTTAATTTCCTGCCTAGATTGCAAATACTGTAGTCACATGACAATCACTGCACAGCAATATTAGAGCTGTACAGTTTAGTTAATGCGTTTTTTTTTTTTTTTTGTATGAAATACAAATAATAATTATGAAATTATTTTTATTTCTTAAGAATATTGAAAAAGCATGGTATTGGGCTAATTTCACGATTCCCGTGCACAAAAGCTTCGAAAATGGAAAGAGGCAAACTGTGGACTTTTGAGCAAGGACATGTTTTTAAATTGACCCTAAAACTGAAATAAATGAATGTGTAATTTGAACCAGATTCATACATTTTATCCTGCAGACTGATGCCTCTGACGTAGGGCAAGGGATGGATCTCTCGCAGGAGGTAGAGGGAGTGGAGCATTTGGTATTATACATTAGCAGGAAGCTGCTTGCATGAGAGCAAGTATGCCGTAATCAAAAAGGAATGCCTAGCCACCATAAAGTAAAATAAAAAATCAAAAAAAGTTTCTGTGCAGCTCTCTTCCTATGTGTGTGGGCCTGGCCGACCACATGCAGTTTTTGTAAAATGTCCCAAAAACGTCGACCTCACCTGGGCCCCAGTTCTGCTGGGGACCCTGCGCTGTAGCATTATTTGTGTATAGGTTAATCCAGCCCTGTTCCAATCTGTGAGAATGCTTGGAACACATCATTTTTCAGTCAAGTGTAAAAACAGCAAGACAGGTTTGTTAACTTATAAAACGCTGACTCATATGTCAGTTGGAGGTGACAGTTCAAATTCTAATTTACAGTACCTCTCACTTCTGCAGCGAGTGCTAATACTATCCTTGGTGCTGTGTAGCCCACAGTACCCCACAGTGTCCTCCGAACTTCCAGCTCTATGCCTCATTCTACCTAGTGTATGTTTTTGAATAAATATGAATTGCTGTCGTTCCCTTTCAATGTGAGTGACATTTAGAATTGGATGAGTTAGATTTTCTTGGCTTTTAAATAGTGTCCTTTAGATTTACCAGGCATATTTGTGCTTTTATGTGTTTCACTAGTTTTTTGCTGTACTGAACTTTTTACTATACTGTGCTTTAGAATGCCTTTACAATGGTAAACAGCAGAATATGTGTGATAGTTTGCCAGTCCTTGGTATCCAGATATGAAAATGAATTAATGGGGGTTTTTAAACCAGGGAAAGTAAGCCCTTCCAGTCCAGGGCTTTCATAGTACATCCGGAAACCTCCCCTATCTCCTCACCCCACTGCTTTCTGCAGTGCACAATTCCACTTGTTGCATTTACAGGCCTGTTACATGCAAGCATGCATAAAGCATTACACCATACTGTTCCTTGAAAAAACAGATGTGTTTTGTATTGGGCTCTGTATTGTTTATCTGTGTATGTTTTGTCATGCTTGTCAATTTCTATTTTATTTCTATTTTGCTGATGGTTGTGTTCATAGAACTGTTTAGTCTTGCAAGCTGAAAATCAGAAATACTACTTATAAAGCAGACGTATTTTTGCTTCAGAGAAATCTTAGTGAGATGTACAGTACAGAACAGATTAACTACTTACATCGGCGGGAGGATAGCTGAGGAGGCAATTACCTGTAGGGTGTATGCTGTCTTGGCACCTAAGTGTCTGATTTTGATAAAGCCAGTTGACTTTTATTCTACATGATCTCTTGATTAAATTGAAAGGTTAGGTCATGCCATCTTGAGGAGAGCCATATGATGTTTACTTCTGTTTACAATCATAGGTCAGACTTTGTAGAACACATTTTGACCAGAGCAAGTAGAGCTGTTGATTTGGTGGTACTCAGTTCTCATGTTGGTGGTACCAGAACAGATTTGAATCTTGATAGTGGTTTCAACTTATTGTAAATCTTGACCTGACCATTTTGGCTTGCCATTTTCTGTACCAGACGTCTTTAACCCTTGTTGTCAAGTATCTTTAATTTATCTAGTGTTTTGTTTCAACCATTTTTTGGTTTTATTTGCTTTATAGTTGTACTGCAGTCTGATGATGAGGAACATTGACTCTAAAGCAATACCTGTAGCTACAAGCTGTTTCAAAAGCTCTCTGGAAGCTGATTTGCACTGGAAAACAATGCATGCTGAACATAAATGTTTAATTACTGGTTTTGGGTTCTTGATGGGTAGGGTTGACAAATTCTGATGTGAACAAAGTTTGAAAGTGCTGGCTGGTGCTTTTGCTTCTTTCCACCTGTTGTCTCTGAATGTTGTAGTGGTTCAATCTGGATGAATTTCCCCTTGCCATGTATTTAGCTTTAGTTGTATCCCTACATGTATAGTACCTTGTCCCATCCGCTGTTTGTCAGGTACTGTAAACGCCCAGCATCTGCATTGCCTATATCTGCACATCTGCACACATATATTAAAGTATAAAGAATCAAGCAGTGAAACAAAGCTATTAACCACAGGGCCCCCACTTATAATGTTGACTGTAAAATGTTGGTTACACAGAGACAGGGTTAGAAACTCACACTCTCCCATTCGCCCAAGGCGAATTAAATCTGATGAGGACTAGTTGATGTCTGTTTCTCAGTAGTCAATTAGTCCAATATTGCTTGTTGCTTAAAACATAATAACACAATATATTCTAGTGCTAGGATGAACACAGGATTTTCATATTCAGATATTCTCTCATAATTGAAATATTTGTTCTAATATTTTGATCGTTTTTTTCAAAAAGTAATAAAAGCCGATATATTGCTCTGAATGCAGACAGAGACAGCATAGCAGCAGGGACATGGGGTGTGGTTGTGGCCCTGTGTGTGTGCCTTTATTTTACAGCAAGACCTTACAATATGTAACACGTTAAAATAGAAAAATATCCCAGGAGTAAAGAATAAGTTGTGTAGGACTTACTTTACCCCCGTGATTTAACAACAAAACAAACAATGCCTTTCCATTTCATTCCTTGCCATTGCCGTTTCTTCCCAGTAAACAGTGGCCATAGAATCGCTTTCATAAAGTAATAACTTGAGGTTTACCTGTGCCTTTTTGTAACTGAACAAGCAAATGAAAACTGAAATTTAACTTTAAACACTTCAAATAAAACAAACGTGGAAATGGCATAAAATGAAGGGGTAAAAAACTCACCGTTTTGGTTTTTGTTTATTAGATTCCAGATAACATAGAGTTGCAAGAAAAATATATAATATATACAATCTATATAAAAATCACTACCCAACATTTTCAGGAAGTTGGGTACTGTTTAAGCGTTTTTGTCCCAGATGGTTACCCATAGAGGCTAGTATCCGTGCGGGCATAATCTGGTTTGTTTACTTTTTGCTGTCTAAAACTTTTAAATAGAGGCTCAAGAGTTGCTGTGTTGGTCCTGTGTTTTATATATATATATATATATATATATATATATATATATATATATATATATATATATATATATATATATATATATATATATATACACACACACACACAGTGCCTATAGAAAGTCTACACCCCCTTGAACTTTTTCACATTTTGTTGTGTCAGTGCCTCAAAGTTTCTTGCATTTAAATTATGATTTTTTTTTCTACACACTGTACTCCACACTGTTAAGGGGAAAAAAGTTTTTTATTGAGAAAAAAATAATATATTACAAATACAAAACTGAAAGATCATAATTGGATAAGTCTCCACCCCCCTGAGTTAATACTTAGTGGAAGCACCTTTGGCAGCAATTACAGCTGTGAGTCTGTTGGGATAGGTCTCTACCAACTTTGCACACCTGGATTTGGCAATATTTTACCATTCTTCTTTACAAAACTGTTAAAGCTCTTTCAAGTTCCTTGGGGAGCGTCGATGGACAACAATCTTCAAGTCATGCCACAAATTTTTGATTGGATTTATATCAGGGCTCTGACTGGGCCAAAGGACATTTACCTTTTTGTTCCTTAGCCACTCCAGTGTAGCTTTGGCTGTGTGCTTTGGGGTGTTGTCATGCTGAAAGGTGAACTTCCATCCCAGTTTCAGCTTTCTTGCAGAGGGCAGCAGGTTTTCCTCAAGGACTTCTCTGTACTTTGCTCCATTCATTTTCCCTTCTATCCTGACAAGTACCCCAGTCCCTGCCGATGAGAAATATACCCATAACATGATGCTACCACCACCATGCTTCACAGTAGGGATGGTGTTCTTTGGGTCTGTGCCAAACATAACGCTTTGCATTTAGGCCAAAAAGTTCCATTTTAGTTTCGTCAGACCACAAAACTTTTTGCCACATGGCTACAGAATCTCCTGAGTGTTTTTTTGCATACTTCAAATGGGATTCAAGGTGGGCTTTCTTGAGTAATGGCTTCCTTCTTGCCACCCTACCATACAGGCCAGATTTGTGGAGTGCTTGGGATATTGTTGTCACATGCACACTTTGACCAGTATATATATATATATATATATATATATATATATATATATATATATATATATATATATATATATATATAGGTTGAAACAAAATCATTAACTGAAACAGAAACAGCTGTGTAGGAGGAATAAGTCTCGGTGAGGAACAGCCAAACTCAGCCAACAAGGTGAGGTTGCTGAAGACAGTTTACTGTCAAAAGTCATACACCATGGCAAAACTGAGCACAGCAACAAGACACAAGGTAGTTATACTGCATCAGCAAGGTCTCTCCCAGGCAGAAATTTCAAGGCAGACAGGGGTTTCCAGATGTGCTGTCCAAGCTCTTTTGAAGAGGCACAAAGAAATGGGCAACGTTGAGGACCGTAGATGCAGTGGCCAAGGAAACTTACTGCAGCAGATGAAAGACACATCATGCTTACTTCCCTTCGCAATCGGAAGATTTTCAGCAATGCCATCAGCTCAGAATTGGCAGAAAACAGTGGGACCCTGGTACACCCATCTACTGTCCGGAGAAGTCTGGTCAGAAGTGGCCTTAATGGAAGACTTATGGCCAAAAAGCCATAGCTACGATGTGGAAACAAGGCCAAGTGACTCAACTATGCACGAAAACACAGGAACTGGGATGCAGAAAAATGGCATCAGGTGCTCTGGACTGATGAGTCAAAATTTTAAATATTTGGCTGTAGCAGAAGGCAGTTTGTTCGCCGAAGGGCTGGAGAGCGGTACACGAATGAGTGTCTGTAGGCAACAATGAAGAATGGTGGAGGTTCCTTGCAAGTTTGGGGCTGCATTTCTGCAAATGGAGTTGGGGATTTGGTCAGAATTAATGGTCTCCTCAATGCTGAGACATACAGGCAGATACTTATCCATCATGCAATACCGTCAGGGAGGCATCTGATTGGCCCCAGATTTATTCTGCAGCATGACAACGACCCCAAACATACAGTGAAAGTCATTAAGAACTATCTTCAGCGTAAAGAAGAACAAGGAGTCCTGGAAGTGATGGTATGGCCCCCACAGTGTGGGATTACATGAAGAGAGAGAAGCAACTGAGGCTGCCTAAATCCACAGAAGAACTGTGGTTAGTTCTCCAAGATGTTTGGGCCAATCTGTCTGCCGAGTTCCTTCAAAAACTGTTTGCAAGTGTACCTAGAAGAATTGATGCTGTTTTGAAGGCAAAGGGTGGTCACACCAAATATGGATTTGATGTAGATTTTTCTTCTGTTCACTCACTTTGCATTTAGTTAATTGATAAATATAAACTATTCACATGTCTACTTTTGAAAGCATTCTTACTTTACAGCATTTTATCACACCTGCCTAAAACTTTTGCACAGTACTATATATATATATATATATATATATATATATATATATATATATATATATATATATATATATATATATATATATATAAAAACTGCAGCGCAAATTCTGGTGAGACTGTAAATAAGTGCAAGGTATTGTTGTCATTTATAGTGAATAAGAACATCTGATTTTTTTTATCTGAATACATGTCAAAAAATATTCTTTTGAATATTCAGATATTTGTCCCATCTCTAGTATATTCATAATAATGTTGAGTTCTTGACAATAAACAACAGTAACACATTTAAAGTTTGAGACTCGCTCTTTGTAGCTTGACGTTGTTTACATTATCATCAGCATATTTTAAGTGATTGGAAGCTGAAACAACCTTTTTAAAATTTTTCTTATATCAATACAGTACTGGCAAGCGACAATTAGTTTGGAAAACAAGCTTTAATCACTGCTAATAGGTGCATAGGTGGCGATTCTGTGAGTGCTCCAGGGCTTAAGCACCAACGGTGGAAAAATAAATCAACTGTTCTGCTAAATTATAGTGTAGATGCTTTGCAATCAGAACTGTTATTGCAGTGTTTAGAAAGTAAAACATTCACTGGGGACTCTGACAAACCGGAAGGCGATCCTTCACATATTCAAATCCATTTATATGAAGTCTCCCAGCTTTCTTTTGTATTTGCTATGCTCTCATTAGTTGCCAAAGTAGTAGATTCAGCATCCGGCAGTTCTGGCAGATTCTACTTTACTTGCTGAAGCATTTTTCTACAACTGCTAATTAAAAAAAAAAAAAAAAAATCACCACCCACCTAACAGTTTCATCCTGTGGACTACAGTGAAACATACCCTCTACAAATTGGGACTTTAGTGAAGACTGCGTGTGTATGTGAGTACAATAGCAATTTCATAGTTATTTAATCACTCACAGGCTGTGACCACCAACTCCACAAACCAGCCAGCAGTTTTGTAAATAGTAACATATGTAATGAATAATAAAATAAACATTGTATTTGTGTCATCGTTGTCAATATCAGGCAGAATTTTGTGTTCGGCAAGATGAAATAAAATGTAAGCCTATTTTTAGGGACCCCAGCCTCTGTTGCTGATTCCAACTTTGACAGAAAAAACAAACAAACATCCAAGTCTCTTTTTTCTTGAGAATGAATATGATAGTTTAAAAGGTGGTTTAAATACAATATGTAATCTGTTAAACACAGTCTTACATAAATAAAAATACATTCATGCATTATTTATCTAAGCATTATTCATAAATTACTTATGACATGGATTAGACCAGGCATTATTTTATTGATCACTGCTGCTTGTGTATAATAGGATTGTTGGCACTGCTTCATAGAAACACTTGGCACAACTTTAGTAGTTAATCCTGTTGACCTTTGTCTTTGGATTAATGCAGTTAATGATATAAGGAGTTAACTTACTTAGTTTTTTTACTGCCAAATACCATTTCATGTTCTGTTTCCACATTTTTTTTTGATCCGCACTGACCCTGAAAGGCCTTTGAGATAAACTTTTTTTACCCTTTTCATGCCTCACATTCCAGTGATGTTGAACAAAGACTATAGTGTTGAAATGAACAATATACTAGATTATGTGTGATGTATTATTATAGGATCTGTGACATTTACAGGCCCTGTATCAATCTGCAGTACATTTACGGAAATATACAGGTTTAGTGCCACCTACAATAACAAAAAAAATAAAAAAATCTCCACACTGGTGGTTTTAAATTAGACTATTGAGTATAAAGAAAATAGCATTTGAAATTATGAAGCAAAGTATTAATATGAAAAAGTGAAGAAACGACTCATCTGTTAGTTTGCATCCTTATTGTTTTTGTGGATGTCTTCTTTACAAGTAGTCAAAGAAAGAAAGAATGAATGAATACTGCATACTGTAGATTGGTAAATATAGGCTTACTTAAAACTGAATATAAATGATATTAAATGGTATAACATGAAGTCTGAATATGGTGTTTTGTCCAGTTGCTTTTTCAAAGTCTAACAGGTAACACAATTTGTCCCAGAGATTGGTGGTGTATGGAATGGTTTGCCAAGACAAGTTGTTGCTGCAGGTTCATTGGGATCCTTCAAGTTGCCTGTATGCGCTTCTGGGGTCAATGATCTACCTCTTGTTCATATCTTTTCTTATGTTCTTATTATGTTGCCTTAACAACAACTTCCTTGCTTGAAAGGAAGTGTTTCCTTTCTTGTAAATAAAATGAATGTATGAGAAGCAGTACCTAAACCACTGTTCTATTTAAGTATCTTCATTGGTAAGTCATTTCTAGATACATGTGACCCAAAATAGTTAAAATTGAAGGTGTAATTTATATAAACAGTTAAAGCATGGGTTTAGAAAATAACAACTAAGAAAGTGGGTCGCTCAACTTTTTTACAACCTGCTGTGCAGTTGTAAGTAAATCACCCCAGGGGCAACTAGTGGCAGCAAAAGCATTCTATGGCCTAATTGTCTTCGACAATTGAGTTTCTTGCAGAAAAAAAATATTCTCCACAACTATGAATATAGCAAAACGTATTATTGAATCAATTCATGAAAGATAAATGTGCTTTTCAAGGAGGCAGTGTGGTTCAGTGGTTAAAGTCCAGGGGCTTGTAACCAGGTCACTGGTTCAAATCCCACTTCTGCCACAGACTGACTCATTGTGTGACCCTAAGCAAGTTACATAACCTCCTTGTGCTCCATCCTGTGAATGAGATGTTAAATCAATGTCCTATTGTAAGTGACACTGCATATAATGCACAGTTCATAGCCTACCTCTGTAAAGCATTTTGTGGTCGTGGTCCACTATGAAAGGTGCTATATAAAGATATTATTATTATGTTATTGCTCTTGCTGGGTAAAGCCCGGGATAGACAGGTGCAGCACGGCACGCAAGGCATTTTGCCACATGTATTGCTACCCTTGCTTTGCAATGATGTTGGACAGATCAGCTCAGAGTGATGCCTCTAGTCTTGCAGTGACGCTGAGTGGTACCGCTCAAATCGAATCTAGAGCGATTTCTTCTGACTGCCGTGCAGGACCGTCAGTGGATTAACCAATCACAGCCTGACAACACATGCTTGGCAGGAAAAATCATGAATGAAACTTGTTTACAGAGGTGTCCAAGCACCCTAAAGTGTCTCATCACTCCCATATTTCATACAAGGACAGGCAGTGTTTTATTAGTATTTATGTCACTACTGTTTTTACTAAATAACTGGCTGTAAAATTATATATTTTATAACACTAGTAGTAGGCTACTTGTTGCCAGTAACGTATTGTATGTTTCTTTGCTAAGCTGATTGCTCATTTCATGCACCTGCATATAGATGACAGAAAAACAAACCAGTGTTTTTATTTAGTAGATTATATGGGAGGCATTACAGCTATGGCCAAAAGTTTTGCATCACATCCTATAGAATTAATAATGTTACGTTGACATATTGAAATTCCATATCGCTTTGTAGAAATGTGACATTTCTAAATCTAACATGAAATACTATAATTATAATAAGACTTTTGAGATACTATTTTGTAGTTTCTTAGATTTCATGATGTTAAATAAAATATTAAAATTGTGTTGTGTCAAAGATCAAATGATTCTTGGTGATAGATCTCCCTCCTGACGTGTGAGGTTGCTGTGTAAAGGGAACAGAGTACCCTGGACTTGATGGCCTGACAATTAATTCCCAGGGTTAAGTGGAAGTCGGCCATCTAGAAAGGGGGCAGAGCTATAGTACACTAAATCATCGACCCGGAAGGGAAACGATGTGGCAGCCGCCGATTGGAGGAACAGTTGCACTCGTTAACCAAGGGGTCATGGTTGACGGTATATCAGGGGACGTAATGACTCAAGCTAAGGTTTACAATTTTAGAAAGGCAAACTATGAAGGTATGAAACAGAGACTAACAGAAGTAGATTGGAGTAAAATAGAGAAAACATCCACAGAAAAAGGATGTTTTTTTTTTTTTTTTTTTTTTTTTTTAAATGTAGTACTAGAGGCACAAAACAATTGCATCCCAAAAGTAGACAAATCTAAATCTAAAATGAAATTGCCAAAATGGTTTAATAGATCAATTAAAAAAAAAAAAATTCCGCGAAAAAAAGGCACATTACAGAGCGTTTAAAAGGGACCAAAAACAAAGAACCCAGAAAGAGTACATGGAACTGCAAACACAAGTCAAAAAGGAAGTTAGAAAGGCCAAGAGAGAAATAGAAATGAACATTGCTAAGGGGGCTAAAACCAATTCCAATATGTTTTTTCCAATATTACAACAGCAAGAAAACATTCAAAGAGGAGGTTAACCCTTTGCGGTCCATTTATTCAGCGCTCATCAGGCACGTCAGGTCCAATTTATTTTCACACGCGCTGTTTAAAATATTTTTTTCTCTGTAATGCAATTTATTTATTTTTTTCGGTTTCATTCAGCTCCTCTCTGTCTCACTCGGCCATTGAAAGGTTTTCTCGACTTTTTCCAGACACAAAAACAACTAGAGACCTAAGCTTTATGTCTTTTTGATGGTCTGGAAAGGAAAACTTGTAATGTCGGACCTGGTCCGACATAGGACCGCAAAGGGTTAAATGTCTGAGAGATACAAATGGCAAAATCATAGACTAAGAAAAAAAATAGCAAATATATTAAATGATTACTTTTCACAAGTTTTTACAAAGGAGGATACAGACAACATGCCCCACATGTCAACCTGTTCCTATCCAGTTTTAAATAACTTTAGCATAACTGAGGCAGAAGTGTTAAAGGGACTAGGAGCTCTTAAAATAAACAAATCCACTGGGCCGGATGAGATCTTCCTAATAGTACTCAAAGAAATGAAAGAAGTTATTTACAAACCGCTAACCAAGATCATGCAACAGTCTCTTGACACAGGGGTTGTACCGACAGACTGGAAAATTGCAAACGTAATACCGATCCACAAAAAGAGAGACAAAACCAAACCAATTAACTACAGACCAATAAGCCTGACTTCTATTGTATGCAAAATGATGGAAACTATAATAAGATCCAAAATGGAAAATTACCTATATGGTAACAGTATCCTGGGAGATATCAACATGGTTTTAGGAAAGGGAGATTGTGTGTAACTAACCTGCTTGATTTTTTTAAGGATGCACATTCTATAATGGATAATTACAAAGCATATGACATGGTTTATTTAGATTTTCAGAAAGCTTTTGACAAAGTTTTGCATAAAAGAGTAATTCTCAAACTGAACGCAGTAGGGATTCAAGGAAACACATGTACATGGATTAGGGAGTGGTTAACATGTAGAAAACAGAAAGTACTGATTAGAGGAGAAACCCTAAAATGGAGCGAGGTAACCAGTGGAGTACCACAGGGATCAATATTATGTCCTCTGCTATTCCTAATCTACATTAATGATTTAGATTCTTGTATAGTAAGCAAACTTGTTACATTTGCAGACGACACAAAAATAGGAGGCGTGGCAAACATTGTTGCAGCAGCAAAGGTCATTCAAAATGATCTAGACAAGATTCAGAACTGGGCAGACACATGGCAAATGACATTTAATAGAGAAAAGTGTAAGGTACTGCACATAAGAAATACAAATGTGCATTATAAATATCATATGGGATATACTGAAATTGAAGAAGGAATCTATGAAAAAGACCTAGGAGTTTTTGTTGACTCAGAAATGTCTTCATCTAGATAGTGTGGGGAAACTATAAAAAAGCCAACAAGGTTCTTGGATATATTGTGAAAAGTGTTGAATTTAAATCAAGGGAAGTAATGTTAAAACTGTACAATAAATTATTATGACCTCATCTTAAATATTGTGTTCAATTCTGGTCACCTCACTACAAAAATGATATTGCTGCTCTAGAAAGAGTGCAAAGAAGAGCGACCAGAATTATTCCAGGTTTAAAAGGCATGTCATTTGCAGACAGGCTAAAAGAACTGAATCTATTCAGTTTTGAACACAGAAGACTATGCAGCGACCTAATTCAAGCCTTCAAAATTCTAAAAGGTATTGACAATGTCGACCCAAGGGACTTTTTCGACCTGAAAAAAGAAACAAGGACCAGGGGTCACAAATGGAGATTAGACAAAGGGGCATTTAAAACAGAAAATAGGAGGAACTTTTTTACACAGAGAATTGTGAGGGTCTGGAACCAACTCCCCAGTAATGTTGTTGAAGCTGACACCCTGAGACCAATAAGCTACTAACAACCAAACGAGCAAGATAGGCCAAATGGCTTCCTCTTGTTTGTAAACTTTCTTATGTTCTTATGAGGTGATCTGTTCCTTCTGATGGTTACGCTAAACCGAAAGGACCTGTATAGTGAAAAGTACCATGAGTGTTTTGTCTGTCTCATCTTTAATATAACTGTTTGTTTGTTATTAGATTAGACGGCTCACACGATCCAGAGCTGTCGCTTAGGGCCAGCACTAAACCCGGACAACACTGCACATTGTATCATGGATAACTTGTACTTCACCACAAGCACTACAGCACTCACTTGGGACTTGTGACCTTGTTTGTGTTTTGTGTGTATGTACCGCATTATTGTTTATTATTTACGGGAACGCAACCCATAGTTAATCAGTGTGCAATACACATCGCTGTGTATTACCAGCCCTCCTTTTGTTTACTGTTTGTTCATCAGACTGTTTGTAATTACAAAATGAAACAGAATCATTTCAGCTTTACTTTGTTGTCTGTCTTTCATTGTTGGATTACTGCAGCTGCTGAACACCTGCGCAGTAATTACCACTTTGCCTTGTGTTCATATAGTTTTTTTTTTTTTTTAATTATGTCTGCATCCTAATATTCTACTAGGTGATGCAACACTTTTGGCCACAGTGTAAATTATATTCAAGTGCATAGCTGACAGTGTAGTACTGACAACTACTGTACTGTACCATTCAGTGTTTTTATATTGTAAGAAAAGTCAGTTGTGTAGTGCATATCGCGCCTGTGTGTCTGGGTGCAGACTAGCCGTGTCGCACTGTTAAAATGCCCAGCAGTGCCGCACCACGCATGTCTGTCCTGGGCTTAAGAATTGTGTAGTGGGGGCTCCTGAGTGGCACATCTGGTAAAGGCACTCCGCATGGAGCGCAGGATGTGCCCTATAGCCTGGAGGTCGCCTTTTCGAGTCCAGGCTATTCTACTGTTGACCATGGACGAGCGCTCCCTAGGGGCGCCGCACTATTGGCCAAGCGTCTCCCGGGTGGAGAGGGCTTAGGTCGGCTAGGGTGTCCTCGGCTCACCACACACTGGCATGGCGTAGACTGGCAGGGTGCCTGCGGGCTTGCCTGTAAGCTGCCCAGAGCTGCGTTGTCCTCCAATGCTGTAGCTCTGAGGTGGCTGCATGGTGGGCTGAGTGAAAAAAAGTGGTCATCTGATGGCACACGTTTCGGAGGACAGCATGTGTTCGTCTTCTTCGCTCCGTTCATCAGCGTAGGGGTTGTAGCTGTGTGTTGAGACTAAAAAAATACAATTGGCTATTTCAAATTGGGAGAAAAATGGGATAAAAATCAATTGGTGACTGTTAAATAATGATAATAATAATAATAAAATGTGTGGCGACTTTTAACATTAGTATTTGTGTAAAAATAAGGTATATTAATTATCTAATTTGAAAATGCAGATTGTGTATTGTGTTAACCAAAATAGTTGGTAACAAAATCAAGAGTCTGCACATGCTATTTAAGTCTCTTTTTCTAGCAAAGTTAGTACTGAGCTCTTTCTCAGATACAACACTTTTATTCACTATAAGCTTTGGATGTTTATTCAGTTCAGTACTTGCCTGTTTCTAGAGACTGACCCAACATGTTTTGGTATATGGTTTCAGGTGCATGAAGGGTTCTGTGTGATGAATAGCAGAGGAAAAGTATTTCTTTAAATTCTGCTAAGAATAAATATTGGGATTTCTTTCCTAAATACGATCATATGACTAAAAACCCAGTATGTCACCATGAACCATATCAAATAAAAAGAAAGATATTCAAATAGTTTACTCTGTGCTTTTCCACAGAATCTGCACAGACATGGAGCTTAGAGTGAACTATCCTTCTTGACCAACAATCTGGACTAGTGACTGTCTAGTGATTCTACCTGACAGCTTTCATTGTTCTGTTGGTGAATGGCTTTCCAACTTTAATGGCACCCTGTACTGTATAATGTATAGCCACATAGTTCTCTCATTTGCACAGTTTGTGACTAGTTTTCCTTTTGTTTCTTTACCACTCTCTAGTATTTGTACATGGCTGCAGGTAAATACCTGATATTTGTCATTTATATTTGCCTAAAAAATTTGCTGGGTAACACCCCACTAAAGGTTGGTATTACAAATTATAGTTCATACAGACTAATGTCCTTGTCGCAGTTTAAAAACAAACTAAATATTGAAAGTGCCAGACCTTACAGAGTTATATGAAAAGGAAAAGGTGGTGGTACATCAGGGCACAGGACAAAAACGGATCTGCTAGTACTGGTACCCAAAAGCCTGCCATTTAACATTTTGTTTCAAAACGTTGTCTATCCTAGGACATTCCTAAAAGAGAGAAATAACAATTACAATTATATCTACCAAGGAAGATTACTTCCACTTTCTGATTTTTATTTTAAGTACAAAGTAATATAAATCAACCAGTGTGCTGCTCTTTAAAGTTCCTTTTCACGAGAATAAACGCACAGCAGGTAATGATGACGCATTTCTAAGCTGAACACCCCTTTTTAAACAAAACTGAAGGTGAAAGGTACCAGTGTTTCAGCTGAATCAGTGTTGTTTAAAAGCGGCAGCACCTTTAAATAAAGCACGTTCATACCGGCTCCTTAAGAAGTTTATACTGGAGGGCACTCAGAAAACTGGACCCCTTCAGCTGAATCCCATATGTTTGTCTTGGCAGAGAGGCAGTGTCTGCTTGGCTGGCGCTGATGTTGGGATATTAAATTGATGGAACACAGAGCTCTTGATCCCTTTCAGAGGGCTTCTATTTAGGTAACAGCAGGCTAGTGCTGTGTCAGCCACCTGCAATTGTCTTTGGTATAAAAGTACTTAGAGACAGGCAGCATACTAGTACTGCAAAGGAGGCTCATATTAACAATGACTGCAACATACCGTATCAGCTTGGAAGTCATTTGTAATGGAAAATGTCTAGGTATGTAGTGGCCACACAAAGTGCATTAGAATATTTCATAGTTAACATTTTCATTCACTGCTACAAGTGTGGATATTTCTACATTTAATCAACTTGGGGTCTATAATGCAGATACATTTTTAATGGTACCATGCAACAGTTGCAGCAGTGAGTGGAAATTGCACAACATACTTGAGGGTGAAGGCTGATACAGCTATGAATTATAGCATCTTGTGATCCAATTATAGATGTTAACTTTGTTTAATATGACATAATTGACCTATACATAATTTCAGTGCACCAATGTGCTAGCCTTGAATGAATGCAATTCACATCTTAACAGAGGAAGTATTGAATGTTGAGAAAACCTCAGACAACAAAAATTGAGTAATGGATACTGAACTGCAATTTACATTAGGTGGGTGTCCAGAATTGAGAGACTTTAAGTTCACGCGATTGAATGAACCATTTTGAAGGTTTGGTGGTCTTCTGGCCCTGGTTAATCATTTTAAAATTAAACAAACATGCCCTGATTGAAAACTGACTCTCAAATTACCAAGATACTAAAATGGATAACTAGTTTAGAGTAAAAACTAAAAATAGGAAACAACAACAACAACAACAATAATAATAATAATAATAATAATAATAATAATAATAATAATAATAATAATAATAATAATAGCGAGCAGACTGCATGTAATAGCTGGCTACAAAATTGCACATATTTTTGTAGAAATAATTGATATTGGCCCCATTCCAGCTTGCCAATGAATAGTTATATTTGTTGTTTAATTATATTTGTTTGTTCATATTTAATTCTAGACCATAATTTTAAAAACTGATGCTCAAACTACTGCAATTTAATAAATTTTTTCATTAGTAAGCACTGTCACAAAGTTTTATAGATTATAGACTATTATTTTGTAAACCAAGAAATATCAACATGACCTTGCAGTGCAAGCCACTTTTTGAGAAACTGGGCAGACCTGTTTAATAGAATTTATAGATCCCATATTCATTAGTTTTCAGTTCAAACAAAAGACAGCGCTCACAGACTCTGACATTTTACACAATTGGCTGTATATGCATCATGCAACAAATACAATACTCATAACTATTTAGGGCATGATTTCCATTACATGACAGTAGATGTTGAACTTCATGCTGATTTGAACTCGGCTCTCGCCAAGATAAGCACCAACTAAGACATAGCTTTACATTAAACTAATGTGATCCATCAGAATCTCCATCCATTTGCATTGTTTTCCATCTGATGATGTAGATATCCTTCTGTCTGGTGTTGATTGCTGAAGTGTAATGCTGGCTCCAGGGATCAGCTCATTTTGCCTCCCCAGTGCATCAGCACACATAACGGCTGCGATGCTGGCTCCAGGTGTCAACCCAGTGCGGTCTCCCCAGCGCATCAGCATGACAACCGTCTGGATTGAGCTAAGTAGGGTACAGCTCTGGGGTCTTCAAGTGGGCACCTTCCATCCTCAGTGTTTCGTTGACTAGCCCACGACACCTCATGAGGGCTCAACAGTGATTCTGGCATCCCAGCATCACCCCCCTATCCCCCACTCAGCTCAGCCCAGCTTACTTACCTGTACATCAGCGTTGCTTTCTTTCTATTGTGCATGAGATCCCAATCCAGAGCCTTTCCGTCTCAACCATAGCCAGTTGCTGCTTCTTTCTGCTGCTTCAGATAAGTTCTTCACATTGCGATGCAACTCTTGGCCACTGAACCTGACGTCTCTGACAAACCGGGTGTAGAGTGTGCCACAAATCCTGGACAACCCACCTCCACTGGGTAAACTCGGACTCTCCATCCTCGCTGTTCCGCTTCAGCAGCTAGTTGAGCATACCGAAGTTTCTTCCTCTCATACGCCTCATCCACAGCATCCTCCCATGACACTGTTAACTCTTCCAGATGAACAAGGCGTGCTGATCCAGACCACAAGACAATGTCTGGTCGAAGGTTAGTGGTGGCAATCTCAGGTGTAAAAATAAGCCGTTGGGCCAACATCTTCCAGCATCTTCCAGCATCTTCCAGTCTCTAGCAGCTTCCAGTTGTCCTGAGCGAGGCTTGATTTTAACACCTTTTCTTGGTGGTTGCTCTCCTGGACAGAGGAATATTGTCTTTTGTGTGTAATGCTTTGATGGAACTGGTGGCAACTTATTGGTCAGGTTACGCTTATCTTCCAATGCTAAGGCCAAACATCACAGCACCTGGTTATGGCACCAAGTAAACCATCCTTGGCTAAGACCCACCTTACATCCTGTCAAAGTGTGCCTTAATGTTGCAGGTAATGAACACAAAGGACATGAGGGATCCTCACCCACCCAAAGGTTTAGGTTCTGTGGTGATGGGAGAACATCATATGCTGATCTGATGAGGAAACTGATCCTGCTCTGTTCCATTGTCCATAGGTCTTGCCAGATGATCTTGCGTTGTTCCACACTCTCCCATCTCATCCATTCTGCCTGCTTGGTCTGGGAAATGGCCTTTACCCACCTGATCCTCTCCTCCTGCTTTTGCACCTCATTGACTACCAGCTTCCTCCGTTGAGCCAGGGTTGCCTTGTGCCATGTAGGAGGAGCTGAATTGAGACCAAAACCTCCTTTTCCATGCTGAAGTCCCATAATATCTCCGATTGGAAGGACAGCCTTAGCATCTTCCACAGCTTTCTTTGCCATCCATTTTCTTCCAGTTTTTAGCACACGTGCTGCTTCCCTTACACATTTGTCACGTGAATCTACTATTGTCATTTCCAATCAGACTTTCATCGGTTAGAGCAGAAATTGGTAGCTGCAGTATTCCTTTACCATAAAGTCCCACTCTGCTGAGGCAGCGTGGAACTCCCAACCATTTCCTGACGTATGAACCGATTAAAGCTTCTAGCTTCTCAACTGTTGTCAAGGAAACCTTGTACACAGTCAGTGGCCACAGTAGTCTTGGCAGTAGACCAAACTGAAAGCACCAGAGTTTCAGTTTGCCTGGTAAAGCGCTGCTGTCTATGCTCTTCAACCCTTCCACTGCTTGTTGTCTAACTTCTCACACACGAACTGTGTCCTTTAGATCCCCGTCGTACCATCTCCCTAGACTTTTCACTGGCTTCTTGGACATTGTTGGTATTGCCTCATCATGAATGTAGAACCTTTTATCAGCTACTTTACCTTTAGTTATAGAGATGTTCCTTTATTTAGTGGGCTTGAATTGCATTCATGCCCATTCAATATTATTGGTTAATTTGCCCAATAACCAGTTAGTGCAGGCTGTTGTTGTAGTCATTGTTGTCATGTCATCCATGTATGCTCGAATTATGGTAGTCGCATTCCAGAAGCCGCGCGCTCTCCTCCCACTACCCATTTTGATGCCCTTATAATTACTTACATTGCCACGGTAAAAGCTAGTGGAGAAATGGTACATGCTGCCATTATTCCAACTTCTAGGCATTGCCATGTAGTGCTGAATTCTGAAGTTGAAAAACTAAATTGCAAATCTCCGAAGTAGGCTTTCACTAAATTTGTTATTGTCATCGGTACACTGAAAAAATCAAATACTGCCCAAAGAAGTTCATGTGGCACTGAACCATATGCATTAGCCAAATCCAGGAATATCACATGGAACTCCTTCCTCTCCTTTTTTGCTGATTGAATTTGTTGCCAGATTACGCTGATGTGTTCTAAGCATTCTGGGAAACCTGGAATGCCTGCTTTTTTGTACTGAAGTGTCAATGAAGCAGTTCTTTAATAGGTAGGTTGACAATCTCTGAGCAATAATGCTGAAGAAAATCTTGCCTTCTACGTTTATAGGGAAATAGGATGAAACTGACCAGTACTTGAAGAATCCTTTTCTTTTGGTATAAAGACTCCACCTGCTCGGCGCCATTCTGTTGGTACAACCCGTTTTTCCCATGCCACTTTCATCAATTTCCACAGGATTCATAGAACTCCAGAAGTACTCTTGTATACTCTGTATGGAACTCCATTAGGCCCTGGAGGTGATGATGCTCTTGCTTTTTTCACAGCTTGCTCTACTTCTTTACACTTAGGTGCACAGTCCTCCATTTGGTATTCGGGTGGATTGATAGGTGGAATATCTGAAGAAATTGACTTAGGCTCCTGCCTTTTTGAATCCGTATGTGTTTCCTCCAAATATCTCTCCAGCTCAAACTTAGATGATTTTAGTGTGCCATTTTTCTCGCTGGTGAATATCTTCTTTACAAATTTGAATGGATCTTATAAAAGTTAGTTCTCATATGCTCTTTCTTTTTGTAGAGTTTCCGTTGGCGCTCAGCTCTGAGCAATGTTGCAAGCTTATCTTTCATGACCCTTTGTAACAGATTGAGTCCCTTCTTCTGACTTTGTTCTGCTTTTCTCCATTGCTTCCTCAACTGCCTCCTTTCTCTAACTAAGCGTTCAATCTCCTGCTGCCGTCTAGACTTTCCAGGAATAGTTTGTACTTTTTCCTTCCTTTTTTCAATTCCAAACCTCTCGCTTCCATATGTGTAGATGATGTCCCCAAAGTTATCCAGCTTCTTTTCAACTGTTCTATTTAACCTTTCCAAAGTAAAACAGAGATCCGTGTTTACTGTGTCCCATGCAGTTTTCTTACAAGCTCTTGGCCATTTAACGCCAGGCTTGTGCCTGCTGAGGTTCTTTTCTCTCTTACGCTGGTGTCTGACCAGGTTCACAAGGATCATTAGGTTCATCACTAGTTGTATCCATGCAAGTCCTCCTCATGTCTATGACAGGGGAGCTGATATCCTGTGAAGTGTGGTTTGCTTCCTGTCGCTGGATTTCATTTGACTGACTTGACTGACTTCGTAAGAAGTACTGATCAATGCGAGGCCCTTGTCCTTTCTCCCTCAAGCATTTCATTCTCCCTTGATGAATCTTCAAACCCTTGACCATTGTCACCTTGTCCAGTCGCAGACACAAACCTGGAGTTCCATGCCTTTGCTAACTGCAGATCTTGAACTAGTCTTCCTGTGAAGTACTCCCCATTCTCATACCGTGTTATCCAACATTGAGTCATCTTCTGCCCCCGCTCTGCAGACTCTAGGGGTATTTAAAAAAAAAAGAAAAAACTGGTCTAGCTTGATGCTTTGATGGATTTGGTCAACAATGTACACTTCTGTAATCTGTAGTTTTGGATACATTCTCTTTTTTTGCAATCATTTTTAAACATGGCATTATTCAGAGCAGCACTAAAGTTAATGAAGCCACCTTCCACATATCAGTTACCATCAGTGTTATTTTTAGTCTTCCCATCGAAACACAATTCGCGAGTTTAATATTGAAATTAAGGCCTTACATAAATCGTGGTGAGATCTTCAAAACATCCAGCTGAGTTCTGACCAATGCATGAAAAATCACAGAAATGCAGTTCTCATGTCTTAATTATGAAGTTTAAAAAAGCCATACAAATATGCGTTTCATTTTCTTATTTCATAACAACACCAATCTGAAATGGCATAAATGTGAAATAACTAGCATTATTTTTTAATGGGAGTTTTATATACATTATAATACAAAGTTTTACAGTAAATCACTGCCAAAAAAAAAAAAAAAACCCCACAAAAGCCAGCCCAGGCATACCTGTATATTTACAGTTTACAGGCATTCAATTTCAAACAAAAATGCATTCACTAAATGTTTCAGACACTGCCAAGCATGGTCTATAGCAGGTCAATGTTAGTGTGACCCTGGTGCACTGCATGGAGGTGATCGTCTGGCATTCTTGAATGCAACTTTGATGTTTGCTCACGTAAATAAGTGTGAGCAAACTGGGTGAAATTTGGATATTCACAGTATTTGTCTTTGTGTTTTGTCTTCTAGTGTCTCCTAACATTGTACTCTTTAAAAACGGCAATCCTCTCTTTGCAAATCAAACATAGTATTTTGGAAAAATGAATGTGTTCCTGAGCAAGAGCAGGAAGCTCCAGAATTCAGAATTCATGTGAAAGAAATCACTTTGGAAAAGAATCTGCATTTCATGGGGGGTGGGGTGCGATGAAGCAACACATTAAACTAAAACAAGACAGTGAACTGAGAGACAAGCAATCCATCTCTGTGGCTTTTACACCAGCCTTAATAAAAGAGAGCGCAGAATGACTGTTAATGACTCATGTCATGTTCATACCTTCTGCAGATACTATTTCCGTCAGCACAGCGATTGCAAAAATATTTGCAAAGTACCAGCTAACTTTGAAAAATGTGGCCTTGGCTTGCACAGATTCTGCTTTATCATACATACCAGGGACTTAATCATAAACTAGAACTGCTATAATCTTATTCCACATGTAAAGTATGTAGACTGATAATTTTTTCCCGCAATTTTTACGCTGTTTCAATTAAAAACAATTTTTTTTACCGATTTTATCCCGATTTTAAGATTTGTAAAATAAACTCAGAAAAATTTCCGGGAATTTTTTTTAAAGATAAAAAACGAAAATGCGGAACACTACATATACAGTACATCCTAAATAAGTTATATATTTTAAAGGCTGGAAGCATGTATAAAACAGTTGATGTTTATGAATATAGTGAAACACTGCAGTAACAGATGCAAATTTGTTCCATTTGCTATGGCAAAAAATATCAATGTTTTCTTCATCAAGATTACAGCAAAGACAGTTTTGCTAGGGCTACAGTTTTCTTAAAGTAAATGTCAGTTGCTCCTGATCTTCAAACCTTTTTTGCCTCCTCAAGCGTAAAGCACTTTCATCAAAATCGGGCCCTTTGTGTCTAACAGAGCGGCTGCCTCGATATTTGAGTAAGACCCTGTCATAGTGTGGCTAGAGTGGTGGGTGTGGGTGGGACATCAGACCAGGAAGTGAAACAATAACAACGAACGTACGGGGCAAAACTGAACACAAGAGCGCTCAGCTCTTTATTAAACAAAAATCAACAAACAGTTTAAACAAAACACAAAGTAAAGGACACACTGTGCAAACCAAAATAAACACAAAACAAGTATATTTTGGAATTTAGCAATTGTTTTCTCTCAGTTCAGATGCGCGTCTCTTGTCTCATCTCTGTCACTCTCCATCGAATTAGCCTGGAGTGCATCTTTATGTTCTGTGGCTCGAGCCTTAATTAGACAACAATACAATAGTTACTTTAAGGCTCCAGCCACATTCCCACGAGAGTTCTAGGGAAGGAGTTTTAACCCAATCCCCACTGACTACACATTGTAAGACCGGCTTTTTCGCCGGTCTCAAACAGTAAACAATAAAAGAAGGATGGTGCTCGACCGCCTGCACATGAAGACAATAATAATGATAAGGATGGACAGTTTCGTTCGCCTGCATACAAATACATATAATAACAATACTACTATTATGATTAATAACAACAGATAAAAATATAACTCAAATAATAATGATACATAATTAATAAAATGGGCGGGCACCTTGCCACAGACCCATATTTAAAGCCTACGAAACACTTTCAGGTACATGTTTGTGGCGATTTACAAAACAACTTGTCATAGGTGACACTTAAACAATTCTCACCATGTCAGTAATTCAAGCTACTATATATTATCTTCATTTGATTGTAAAAATAAAAGTCACCTACAACTAGTTCCAGAAAAAGTTGCCTGAAAGTTGACTCGTGGTACATGGGCATTAGATACAATTCAAGTTGGGTATTACTTAGTTGCACTATCTGTATTTATTCACATGAATTACAATTTCATAAATGTGAACCATTCATGCAACTAGATTTCTAATGAAAACTAAATGTAGGGAGCAGTGTGGTCCAGTGGTTAAAGTCCAGGGCTTATAAACAGAAGGTCACCGGTTTAAATCCCAGCTCTGCCACTGACTGACTCACTGTGTGACCCTGAGCAAGTCACTTAACCTCCTTGCGGATTAGATGTTAAATCAGTGTCCTATTGTAAGTGACTCTGCATATGATGCACAGTTCAAAGATTACCTCTGTAAAGAGCTTTGTGGTTGTGGTCCACTATGAAAGACGCGATATTATTATTATTATTATTATTTCTCTTACAGGCTGTTCCCGGATCTGTTACTGGCAATAAAAAAACAAATTACAGGTTGTAAACATTCACTCTGCCATTAGTTTTGAGGCGATTTCTGTATCTACATTTTAGTTCTATCTTGACTAGGATTTTAATCTGCATCTTTTGAAACTCTTGTCCAACTTGGATATATGTGATAGCTGCACAAAAGACTGATACTGTAGGGTCAGCCCTATAGGAGCTCATACCACTCATCTTCACGTCTTTATGTGGCTGATATTTTCATTCTTTGTTTTCATACTTACTCTTCAAAAATCCTGTTTAGCCTAAACTGAAGTACTCTATTGTAGAGATGTTTGGTCTGCACCTACACTGCCATTACTTACTGCCTGTTTAACATGCTGTTTATATGGGCAAGTAACCAAATCAATTATTTACTTATTATTCCCTGCTGGTGTGACAGGGATATAGTGGGGTATGTTTGGCGTATGTACTGTAGGTATAACACCCTTTTGAGTTTTACATATTTCTGGGGAGCCGCTTATAACTGTGCTCCAATCTAATCTTGGTGAGCAGATTATTCAGGAGTTATTGAGAGTGTCAGAATTTCTATTTGTAAGCCACAAAGGGTCCTGTCATCGAGCCAAATGACTGATTCATCAGTTGAAAGACCACAATATTTGTTACTTACACTCACTATAATTTACTAGAGGATACACCATCTGTCATTAACTGAGTTCATATTTCATGCTTATATTTTAACTTTTTTGATAACTGCCCCAACTGTGATAAAACTTTTCCACTGTTGTGAGTCTAGGGATAGGGAGGAATGCTGTTTGTCTGTCTGTATGTCACACATTTTTATTATAGAGTAAGAGTATGCTGATCTGTTTTTTCCTGCTACTGATTCTTGTATACTGATTTCCTGCTACTGATTCTTATATTTGCAGATATCTCAGAAAATGTAGGTTACAAAAAAAAAAAAAAAAACTTATTTAAAAGTTATACTCAATTGTTTAATTTTTACATTTTAGCTTGTTTTGGATTTTTAAGGCAGAAACTTTTGGCAATTCAAGTTTGGCATTGTATAGTTCTTCACAGCTTTTGTCCAGATTTTTGGCTGAAACTTTTAATTTTTATTCTTCTATAATGCTTTTTTTTGTAGAATAACATTAACAATAGTGTTGAATATACATTTAGTAAACAGCAACAATATGGAGTTTGTTTGGTGACTTCAGCTATGTGACTTGTATTTGCATACATTTATACATATTGTTTTTCATAACTATACTCTTTGGAAGTTTGTTAGTACCAACAAAGTGTTTTTTTTCTGTAATGGAAACTATGATATCAGATCGTTGTGGGTGCCAGTGTGCACTGTACAATTGCAGACTTCAAAAACAAACAAGTTGTCTTTCATTTATTAAATCAGATGGAAAAACTGGAAACTCACTAAATTCCTCATTAAAACCAATGGAAGATATGAAGCTGGGGCCCTTAATTGCTTAAACCTGCTTTCTTTAGCATGTCTTAATTTCATCTCCTTGCCCACTCGTCCGGTTCAGATGATTCAAAGCAATTAACCTCTGTTCCTACCTACTATGAAGATACCTCTCGCCCTTCGGTCTCTTTCTGTCTGGCTACCTCAGCTCTATCCTGCAGCGATCAAGCCTCTATCCCAGCAACAATGCCTTTCAAAGCACTGCTCCCGTACTCAATCTCCACTGCATCTCCATTATAAAGATTGGCCCACCGCCAAACTTTTAAAAGCTCTGCTCGACAAAGGCATCAACATTCCTGCTGGCAGTGATCGCCTAGCTCTTTTTAACATCTACTCTGAAGCGTTGTCCGCAGAACGTGTCTTTCCTCCTAGCCTGAAAGCAATTTCAAGCAGATGCTCCACACACTGGATCCACTCCCACAGAGCCTTCTCAAAACTCAATTTCATCTGGAGATCCAGTCTTCCACCTATATTAAAGCATCTTCAATGATTTAAAAGACCCCATCCAGTCTATCGCAAACTCATGAACAACACCCGACTCGACAACTTGGAAAACCGTGTCATACCGTCAACATTATTACCTTCTCTTCAACCTCTAATCCTGCAGTAGCTTCCGCTTCCATTACTTCATCTTCGGTCCCCGCTATTGACATCCCCGTCATTTCGCAACGACAATTGCATATGGTTCCCACTCAGCCTCTAATTAAGGTGTCGTTCTCTTACACCTAATATTCGAAAACAAATACTTGAAGGTAAAAATGTCAACTTAGTTTCCATACTTATCTCCACTTTTGAGTTTCTGGACCACCGTATAGTTGATTGTGGGGACCTTTTAGTTACACTTAAATCCCCTGACTCATGCCTTCTTAAGTATTTAACCATGGGGTGTACAACATTTATTTTGAAATGGCTCCTCAAAATCCACAGCCTATCCCCTCATCTAAAATCTACAGCTCTTCTGGAAATATACCCCATTGTTACAGTCATTCACCTCTGGGGTCACCAATGGACATGGAAATCCATCCTTTTTTACAGTGACAATAAATCCACTGTTCACTTCATTAAAAGAGGGTGCTCTTCCTCCACTCTTATTATGCAAATGCTTCAACGTCTAATCTGGATCTCAGTCTCTCACAATTTTACAGTTCAAGCTTGCCATCTTCCTGGTACTCACAATTGCGCTGCCGATGCTCTTTGTCGTCTACAGGTGTCGCAATTTCATCAACTGGTCCCTTCAGCATCCCCATCCCCTCTCCATAGCTCCGACATCTGCTGTTCAGCTGAATTCAACACTCTGTAACCTCTTGCAATCTGCCCGAAGCTACATGGCCGAGGCTGTAGCTCCTGCTACTAAATCATCCTACACTACCAGCTGGACAACATTTGCAACCGTCTGTGCTCAAAACCATATCCAATCTATCCCGTTTAATCAAGAATGGATCTTAGCTTTCGTCATCCATGCAAGAGATTCTCTTCGTCTGGCTCCTGCTACACTTAAAATCATATATCTCCAGAATCCATTACTTTTACCACCTCATGTCTGGGCCTTCCACAACTCTTCTATCCATTCCAACAGTTCGCCTGACACTCCAAGGGATCCTCAAGAGCCCCAAACCCCACTTCATCCTCTTGCCAACCTATCTCAACAAAGCATTCTATATTCTCAACTCTCCGGAAAGGCTACTTTTCTCCCTTTGATTACCTGGTCATTGAAGTTATGTGCTTAGCAGCATTCTTTAGATTTCTCAGATGCTCAGAGTTCACCATCTCATCAGCTTCCAGCTTTCCTTCATCAGGCATCCATTACCCTGACCTTTTTGTGTTTCTGGACTCACACTTCCACATCTGGCTCCGCACCTCCAAAACCAAAACATTTCATCAAGGACACTTTATTCAGCTATCAAAAATCGACTCTCCAGTATGCCCCTACTCTTCCATGACAAAGTACATTTCCCTGAAGAAGCCCTTTCTCCCATCAGATCCGCTGTTCATCAATTCCTCTCGCACAATCATATCTCAACACTGGTTCTCATACCATCTAACCACCCTTGTCTCCAAAGCAGGCCTTCTGCCGCAATCCTACACCTCTCACTCATTTAGAAACAGGGCAGCCACTTCTGCAGCCAAGGCTAACATCATAATCTCCACCTAATAAAAAACATGGGGCATTGGACTTCCTCAGCGACATTGGACTTCTACAGACATTGCTGCAGCTCATCAGAAAATAGCTTGCATGCCCGGAGTGGAGGCTACCTGACCGCCGGGGCCACCAGAGGTTTTCCCCTACTAATGAAAGGGCTTTTTTCCTCTACACTGAATGACACTAAAACACATAAAACACCTCACACTAACCCTTTCTAAACCTCTTTCCTTGTTTCTCTTGTATGTCCCTTACTTCTCTATGTTTATATTATGCATTCGCACATGTTCTGTTGTTTGTCTCACAGTGAGGTTCTGTGGGGAGCCGGGGGTCCATTCTTTCGGGGTAAGTGAGTCTCACTTCTCGACCTTACCTCAAGCTACACTTCCTTTACCTTTGTTAAAGGGAGGTTCTCACCACGTGAGTCAGAGAGGACCCTTTCACAGCTCATGTGCTTATCTTACCCCATCTTGTAAAACTCTGCTGTATTTCCAATTTCCTTTCAGGTCCTAACAGCACCAGGCCTGATTTCCTCGCTCAGAGAGGCGCCTCTGCCAAGCCAGAGATCACCTATGTGTTTTCAGATCTTTGGGGCTAGCAGCCTTAGAGACCAAGCCCTCTCCTCCGAGCAGGACAGCTCCCCAGTTGGGGATCTCTTTTCTATCCCAATTTATGGATATGGAAATACATATCACTCAAGACGAAATGATTATTCTAGTCTTTGGTTCACTGTTTACAAATCATGCACAAAATTGAATTTACCAACTTTTCTTGATGAAAACTAATCCACGTCTGGGAGGTTACTAGACATCCTCGGCTTTATTTAACTCTGAGGACCCCTTTTTTTTTTTTTTTTTAGTTCTGTGCGAATCATGCTTAAGTTAGTATTTGAGTAGCGCTCTGAGTACTCAAAACAAAAATCATTGCTTGAGCATTTAATTTAATCTATTTTTATTCTTCTCTTCTCCAACCAATGTTTACATGAGAAATGCTTCTGTTTTGAACTTGCATGTCAGTTCAATAAAACTAAACATAAGGACATGCCATTGTGTTTTTCATTTGTGTTACTAGTGGTGTACGGGCACATAAATTAAACAAGTGAAACCTTTTTGCTATTCACTTCCATTGAGATTCCAAATCCTGTTATTCTGCACTAACACAATAAACAGCCTGGATGAATCTAATGTAGCAAAAGGTTCCATTGACATCATAGTGACAGCAGTCTGTTGCTCAAGTGAATGACTGATTTGGTTCAAGTCAGACTCGAAGAAAAAGATCCAGGTATGGAACACTTTGTTAATATAATAACTATAGGGGATGCACTTGGAGACCACTGTATAAAATCTTGATTTTATGCAGTTTGAATGCAGTTATCTCCTTGTGCATTCGATGAGCTCTGTAGTTGTAGTTTAAATAGAAGACACCATGTTGGTTTACTCAGTGCACTGTATTTTTTAATGAACTGTGAGGTTTTAGTGCTTGAGTGGTTGACTGTATTAAATATATTGAGGCATATTTGCTGTAGAGCTCTGTTTTTGTTAGTTGACTGGCTAACTTAACTTTGTATGATTTGGAGACAGAAAATAAAAGTATAATGTTCTTTTTTTTTTCTTATCACACTGGGTAGTTTAAAGTCACTTTGAACAAAGAACTGCGCATTAACAAATAGCAGCGTTACCATAGCTCTTTTTGGGCCCCACATCACAATTTGATTCAAAGATTATTTTTCAGCTTAAGGCTAATGACCTTGTTGAAACAGTTTTTTTTCCAGTTATAAAGCTTGTTAAGATGAAGACTTTCTGCTGTAACTTAGCAACCAAATGTGCATTCTTAATCATGACAAAATAGCCTTTAAAGAGCCAAGTCATTTGCATGCAAATAAGTGTCTGCAGGCCTGCATCATAATGCTGATTAACAAGCACAGCTCTACTTCTCCTGAATATAGGGAGTACAGCTGAGGTTGGCAAAGGCCCAACAAACTCTGGGTACTGTATGTGCCCATTCTAAAAGTGGATCTCTGTTTTTTACAGGGGTGTAATAGAACAACCGTACACTGCTCTCTCATTGTTTTCTGTGCAGGTCATCTGGTCTGTTAATACTCAGTAAACGACACTTGTTTATAAAGCCCCTGCTTACTGATGAAATGCTTCACAGGGAAGTTCAAACCCTCCTCTCACAAAAGTCAACTCGGTGAATTACAATGATTATTTCCAACAAACTGAGGTAAATAAATACAGAACTTTAAAAGATAGCACTATAGAAGTGATAATGGCATTGTCCCTTAAGCAACAGATCAAGCCTATTTTAAACTAATAAGCTTACTAAGAGTCTTACTTTGTTTTGAACAAAAACATATATTACAGACCACTATTACATTGAGTCCTAGTGAGGCACTAGTGTGGGGTTACAATGCTTTAATGTTTTAAGCCAGGTCGTAACTATGTTTTATTTTTTTTCTTTTTAAATGCATTGCTTTCAGTTTACATGAAGCAGTTCACAGTAATTAATTGTTTTGACAGTCTGTGGTAGACTTGCTGTACACATCAACAACCTAACCCAGTTATCTTGACAGATAATCCAGTGTGGCAAATTAAGAATGAGTGGAGTTGGTAAAATTTGACTATTTATGTTAATCATGGAAATTGTTTTAATTTGCAATACACACATACCGTAGGATCTCCCTGAGGAGGCCAGCTTGAGGTATGATGAGGAATGGGAAATTACATTTTGACCACATTCCAACCTGACTGTGGAAGTAGACTGTGTACATGAGGCCTGAACTGGGGCTGAGTTGAACTGTTTACCTCATAGGATTTGATACACATCCATTTAGTAAAGGTATAGAGAGACAGCACAGCATTCCCTACCCTGTCTAAAATAGGCACGGGAGAATTTCTGCCTTGGTTTTGCAGCCAGTAGTATAACTGATGACCTAATTATATTAAAAACCAAAAAAGTCAGCAGGACATCCGAACTACTTTACAATATTAAATGGATGTAAAATGAATGTTGGATGAAAAACAATGTGATGTCATGTCTGGCATTTTTAGTAATTTATTACTAAAACAGCGTTTGGAGAGATGTCCATCACTCTTTTTCAATTAATTGAAGAATATTACTATTAATAATCTTATTCTCCAACAAGTATTGGAATACAAAAAAGAGAAGAACGGCTTGTTATCAGGTTTTACCCCTTTCTTTATCTTCATATCAATGCAATTCATTTAATGTGCCCTCTGTTTTTTGTTGTCTCTGTTTTTTGTTGTCTGTAATATCTGTAATATATGTTTTTGTTCAGTTACGAGACCAGTTTGAAAAACTTCTTGAAAAACGTTTGATAATATTGCATGTGCTTTGTCTCAAAGGAAAAAAAAATATTGAAACATTATACTGCAAAAATGTAAATGGTGTTTTGATAACATTTACATTATACACCTTAAAACTGCTTTTCATAGTGACACGGTAACTTTCTTAAATATGTAATCATTATTTGTACATAGTAGGATGCATTTAAGATAGCTTAAAACATGTGCAAACTGGCTTGGGATTATGTCTTCAAAAGCAAGCTCCAACATTGAATGTCTGAGTTGTTTATTTCTGGTGTGGTAACTTTATTGGGCTTGTTATTACTTTGTGAAAATGTCATGCTGATGACATTTTGAAGTAAAGAGCTTTGAGAATCTAGCCCAAAAGCAGTCAAATATTTCAATTTTAATTTCTTATAATCTGTTTATTAAATATATTTGAATAAAGTAACTTTAGACATCAGGTACACTATTCTGCATCCCAGTGAGTCTCAATTGGATTGAGATCTTGGATTGGATTCAAGTTTGACTAATACTGATAATTTGATATTGCCATTTCTGTTTGAGAAGATGCCTTCCAGGCATAACTGGATTTATGTAGTACTGTGATCACAGTCCCTAATGCATGAACACGACTCTTGACCCCAAACTACAATTCACAATGTTTGAGACTTTTGAAGAATAATGTTCCCGTATTCTTAAAGAAATATTCCAGCTTTGTGTAGACTCCCGTCAGGATGACTCAAACTGTTATGCTGTAGATACTGAGGTGGACTAGCTTGCTAATTAATTGATGATTACCACAGGGAGAGATTTATTTAGTACCAGTATACCATGGACAGAAAGGGAAAATGTCCTCTAAGTTGATACTGTGAGCACTGTAGTTAAATCTGGTTTTCCACCAACCAGGCATTTTGCTAACAAAAAAAATCCTGCTTCAAGAGCTTTAATTCAGAATCCTGTATAAGCAGAGTTGTTTACTTTATAATTAGGTTTATCTGAAAGTTTTTATAGTATTTAGAAGTAGAAAATATGAAGCATTATTTGACTACGACTACTATTACCACTACGACTACTACTACTACTACTACTAATAATAATAATAATAATAATAATAATAATAATAATAATGTGTGTGCTAAATACAGCATAATAGCATTTCAACAATTTAGTTGTTAGCAGCTTGTTTCTGTTTTATTTATTATGAGTGGTTGAATAACATTTTGTTTTACCTTCTGTTTCTAGGCTGGGATGATTCGAACAGGTTCTGATGAATACTTCATTGAACCACTGCAACAGGGGATGCAGAGAAATGAAGATGAAGGGAGAGTTCATGTAGTGTACCGAAGGTCAGCTGTCCAACAGGCATCCCCTGACATATCCACTGACTTCCAAATTGCTGGTATGTTTTTTATGTTAAAATAATCGCTCAGAATTTAAACACTATACTTTTTTTTTTTCTACAGATTAATTGTACTGTTGGTTTGCTTGTGTAAGTCGCATGTTCATTCCAAGAATGTTGGATGATCAGCATCATTCTGATGAAAGTAAAAGCAGCTGTTGTTATGTGCTTTGCATTGCATTGTATTCAAACTAGGCATGGTTTTTAGAATGCTCACTACGTGACAGAAGCACATGTTGAAGCGGTTAATTAATGCCATTCAGTTTACTGCATGTGGTTTGTTTACAAAAGAAAAAGCTTTACTGGCAGCTAGAACTGAAGAGCAACTTTTAAAGTCTGTAGGCCAAAGCACTGTATCTCGGACTGCAGCAGTCTGAATGATAGGAAACATCAAACGTCAAATGGGATGGGACCACTTTAAAAAAAAAAAAAAAGTAATTTGAAGCTACTTTTAAGTTAAGGTTTAAATGCATCACAGTTCTTGATGTGTTATTGTCTGTAAAAATACTGTAAAACGAGAACATTTCGTGAGCAAGAAATGTTTTTTGCAGCAAAAATGGACCTTGAAGGCCATTAGCGAAATTAAGTTGCCGCAAAAAATCCTGTTTTACAGTATTTAAAATGTCAGGGAAGATCCTATTTTAATCATTTAAATGTCAGCAGTATTTAGATACGCTACTGACTAGACCCCTAAATGTCAACTGGAATGAATGAACTTGATTGAGATATATATATATATATATATATAATAATATATTTTCTATCTATATATATTATATATATATATATATAATATATATAAATTAAGCCCGGCCCTGCTAATGGAAACGTTTAGTAAAATCCAGACTTACATAAGTGCAGTACAGTTGCCAGAAAATATTTGGATGCTTGTACAATTATTGCCATTGGTACAAAATACCACCTACAAATCCTAATGTTACATTCTCTGGAATACGTTTCAAGTGGTTTTCAACTGTTGACTTTGTGTTTTTTGAAGGAAGAATTATTTGTATTTTTTTTTACAAAATTATAGAGCTTGGTGATTTCACTTACTGTTCAAGTATGTGATTAGTTTTCTAGATTATGTTTCTAGAATCCATCAATGGACCAAATGACTTGTAAAGGGAGACAATAGGAGCCCCATAATAATAATAAAAAATGTCAATTTTGTAAATTAACTGGTAGTTTGTACATTCCCAAGATTTTGGCAGTACAATATTGTCATCTAGAACAAAGTGTGTAAATCAAGGAAAAAATAACATTGCCTAGGGCTGAATACAGCCAGAACGCTATTATGCTATATACAGTGACTCTCAAAAGTATTCACCCCCCCCTTGGACTTTTCTACATTTTATTGTGTTACAACATGGATTCAAAATGGATTTAATTAGGAGTTTGCCACTGATCAACACAAAAAAGTATGTAATGTCAAAGTGAAAAATAAAATCTACAAATTGTTCTAAATTAATTACAAATACAAAACAGAAAATAATTGATTGCATAAGTATTCACCCCCTTGAGTCAATATTTGGTAGAGGCACCTTTGGCATCATTTACAGCCATGACTCTATTTGGATAAGTCTCTGCCAGCTTTGCACATCTGGACACTGCAATTTTTGCCCATTCTTCTTTGCAAAATTTCCACATATTTTTGATTGGATTGAGGTCCGGGCTTTGACTGGGCCACTCCAGGACATTGACCTTTTTGTTTTCAAGCCACTCCAGTGTGGCTTTGCATGTATGTTTGGGGTCATTATCCTGCTGGAAGATGAATCTTCTCCCAAGGCCCAGGTCTTTTGCAGACTTCAGCAGGTTTTCCTCCAGGATTTGTCTGTACTTTGCTGCATCCATTTTGACCTCTGTCTTCACAAGCTTTCCAGGCCCTGACGCAGAGAAGCATCCCCATAACATGATGCTGTCACCACCATGCTTCACGGTAGGGATGGTGGTCTCAGGATGTTGTGCAGTGCTAGGCTTGCGCCAAATATAGAGCTTAGCGTTGAGGCCAAAAAGCTCTATTTTGGTCTCATCAGACCATAGAATCTTTTGCCACAGTCTCCCACATGCCTTCTGGCAAACTCTAGCCAAGATTTGATGTGAGTTTTTTTCAACAATGGCTTTCTTTTTGTCACTCTCCCATAAAGGCCAGTTTTGTGAAGCACCCAGGCTATTGTTGCCATATGCACAGTGTCTACCAGCTCAGCCGTGGAAGACTGTAACTCCTTTAGAGTTGCCATAGGCCTCTTGGTGGCCTGCCTGACTAGTGCCCTTCTCTCCCGGATACTCAGTTTTTGAGGACGGCCTGTTCTAGACAGATTCACAGTTGTGCCATATTCTCTCCATTTCTTAATAATGGACTTTACTGTGCTCTGGGGATATTCAATGCCATGGAAATGTTCTTATATCCTACCCCTTATTGGTGCTTTTGAAGAACCTTATTCCGGATTTGCTTTGATTGTTCCTTCGTCTTCATGATGTAGTTTTTGTTGGTACTAACCAACTGTGGAACCTCCCAGAGACAGGTGTATTTAACCTGAAATCATGTGAAACACCTTAATTGCACACAGGTGGACTCCATTCAACTAGTTATGTGACTTCTAAAGACAATTGGTTGTACCAGAGCTTATTTAGGTGTGTCATAGCAAAGGGGGTGAATACTTATGCAATCAACTATTTTCTGTTTTATGTTTGTAATTAATTTAGAACAATTTGTAGAATGTATTTTTCACGTTGACATTATGGTCTTTTCTGTGTTGATCAGTGGCAAAAACGTCTAATTAAATCCATTTTGATTCCATGTTGTAACCCAATAAAATGTGGAAAAGTCCAAGCGGGGTGAATACTTTGTCGTAGACATTTTTGCATGTTTGTACTCTTTGCATTTTTCGATTTTTTGCATCTCAGTTGTGCATTGTTTATCTGACCCTGCCATGCCTTGCATTAATTTAAAGGATTTTAATGGGCTTTCTATTGATATAAATATAAAAAAATTGTTTTTGATATACTTTTGGATACTTCTTGCACCCCCCCCCCCCTTGCTTCGCTTCTCCCCTAGGGTGATGGACTAGCCACCTCACACCAGCTGCCCATGCGCAGTTCATCCTGAGTTGCCGTGATCAAGTTCTTGACAGTAAATTACATCTCATCTAGTATCACTGAATGATTCACGGTTTTGCATTGGCTTAGATAAGGTGTGCGGGAAAGTAAATTGCAATACTTGTTGAAGGAATATACAAGCGAGTTCCTAGCTGGGTAAACCCTCACAACTTTCATGTATTCGTGTATCTCAATAATAAAAACACAATATCCAGGAATTGTTTTGATGTTTCTTAAAAAAAAAAAATGAAAAAAAAAAAGAAAACTTTCATATTATTGGATTATACCATGTACAGGATGTAATTCTTCATGTAATATTTGTTTTCTTGCGGGATCAAAATATTGGTTAACAAAGCTATTCACGTTTTGAATGATAACTTTTTTATTTGGAGGTTTTCTAAACCTTAAGTTAACAAAAAATGCGTTTACGGTTAAAAATTAGGGTAATTCCACAAGTGGATGTTTCAGAAATGCATTACCCACTGTTTGAGCAGTGTTGGTGGCCATTTCCAATATATCATTCATTGTGAATTATGGTTTTACTAGATTCTGTTTGCCCCTTAGCAGTTCAGCACCAATGTCTCAATGACAAAACCCCCCATTCAGTGCAACACATTCATTTAGAAAGTGCTTTGTGCCCAAGTAATTTTGTAATTACATTCTAACAGTGGGAAACTTGGGATAACAGGGCCTTTATCTTGCAGCTTCCTTTCAAGGTTTTTTTTTTCACTTTCCCTAAAGAGCCAAGTTCTTGTGTGGTTGTTGTAGTTGCCATGACAATCTGTTAGCGTGTCTTTGTCCCAGGTGGGAAACATGCAGGAGTGGGGAATGATTTGGGAGTTGCTCCTGGTTGCTAGGAAATGTAGACCAAGAAACAGCAGCCAGGATAATGAGATAACTGCTGTCCTTATGAGACCTCAGAGATTTCCCAGACATCCTAACATTGTCTGTGGCCATGTATCTGTTGGGATTTTCCAGCTTGTTTCTAAATAAAGCTGATCTTTTAAATAACATTCCACATGTTGAATTATTAATACTAAAATATGAATTTGCCTTCCACATGTGTATAAAGAGCAGGGGATTGTAGCAGACACATAAAATTGGTGTGCAGTTGCTTGCAGAAGCATTTCTTAAATATGATTAGGTTTGACTGTTAATCGCGATCATAGAACTACAGCGCAAATAACCATGGCTAGTCTCTGCATCCATCTGTTTTAAAGTGTGTTGGTTCAGACCCACGCTTTTGTATGGCTATGAATTGCTCAAAAAACTTAAACAACTTTCCAAAAAAGTTGCAAAATATTTATTGTAATTAAAAGTACTGGGCACGATTCTACATGCTGTTTATACCCATTTGCCATTAGAAAACACTTTTCAAAAAAGGAAAACAAACCAAATAACATTAACAAAACAGTAAGCAACTGACAAATTTAATTCAGCAGTCTTTAGTTGTTTCTTACTAGTTTTGGAATTGTAAAATGTTTTTTTTCTCGTAAAAATAAAATAAATAATAATAAAAAAAACAAAAAAAAAAAACAAGTGTGCTAAAGACGGTTGTGGTAAATAGCTTGGAGAATCTAGCCCACAGAAACCTTAACTTATCTTTTAATTACTGTTTCATAAAGCACATGGATATTCTAAATTACTAAATAGGTCTATGGCAAGGGAAGAAGTATCTGCCTTTTTTTAGATTAGTTTGCCCTAGCCTTTCTGTTTATTACAGCCAAATTAGGTATGTTTCCAAGTTTAAATTTGTTTAAACAGTCCACCCTTTCCATAAAGTTCAGACTGGGTTAACAATGAACAAGAAATGGAGATATAGCACAAAGAAAAGTTAGATGTTTATTGTGCCATTGACCTCCAATTACACCAATTACAGTGTGGGACTACTGGTGTGTTGTGAATTCTGAATTTTCACCTTACAGTATTAAACAGGAGGTGCATAGTCAATTTTATTTATTGTTCTGTTAAAGACAGTTTAACCTTGATGCTGTAGGAATGTAAATGTAAAGGAATGTAAACCCATTGATTGAAATTCAATTCTAATAATAGAAAGTACAAGAATGCTGATTCCTTACCCCAAAAGAATAGCTGTTTTAAGCTGTTTTCCTAATGATATTTCAATTGGAGACTTTTTGAACTGTTCGAAGAACATTAATACCCAGTCATTGCCTCATGAAAGATATGTGTAAACTGAATGCATAACTGCATACACTGACTTAAGCTCGTAGCATGAACTCGGCACTTGCAATCAAAAAGATGTTAAGTACCCAAGATGCTGTACATACAGAACCTATGAGCCTAATTGAATTCCCTGTAACTGGCTGGGTTTGTGAATAGACCCGTGAATGAGGCTTTTCGAGAGGCTGGTTATGCTGTATCTTGGTTTGTAGAGCAATTCACGACACTGTGTTACTTGAATGCTTTCCATGCAGCTCAGGTCAGTCTTCGAGACCTCTTTGCTTGCCAATCCGCTGCTGTTGAATCTGCTCTTTCCTGTGGGAAAATGGGTGCTGAAATAAAGAGGTAATGTCTTTGACCACAGGTAGAAGAAATTGACTGTTCATTTGCATTTAGAAGGAATAAAAAGGTTTGCTTTTCCTCCAGAATGATTCTAAATTATAACATATTTGCAAAATATCTGAAAGTTTCTTCCTTTAACTGGAAATTCCATTTTTTTTAATGATTTAAATTGCTTTTGCACTGAAATGATGAAGAAGGCAGAAACCGTTAAGTCAAGGTTAATTGTTTTTATTTTATGAATCAATTTTCCAGCTGCTTCAGCCCACTCCCTGTAAAGATTTGTAGCAAGGTGACCCTTTTGGATTGATATACGTCACCATTCAACAACAACAACAACAACAAAATTATTGTTAAATATCAGATAATAAATTTAATAAATATATAATATTGCATTTACCCCCATTGGCTCACCTTGTCTGGTGAAACAGGGTGTCATGAGATCAGGAGCTTGCAGGGTAAATTCCCAGTCACGTAGAGCTGCTGGTTGTGGCTGATGGCCTATAAGGAGCTATGCACTGCTATAGCGCTCCCACAGGCTGAAGAGCAAAAGTCAGCTGGTAATTCAATAGATAAGGTTCATTTCCTCCTCCGGGGTTCAGTAGCTCAGCAATATCCTCTGTTTTGGTTCACCAAGTGAAAAGTGGGAACAGAAGATGCCCGTTGACCTTTGTTCCTCCTCCCATAATGAATTTGTTTCACTGAAGCCTATCGGTATGTAATGTGAATGTCAAACTTTGGCTGCTTTAGGTGTTGTTTACAGTTTTAAATAGTCATATTAATTTAAGTAAAAATATAAAATAAAATATATGTACTTAAAGAGTTTAGGTCTATGCAGATAGTCTGCTCATGCATAATGAGTAGCATTATTGGTATTAGAATGTTAGCTTGAAATGTAAGACAGATAAGAAGGGAACTACTGTAAAAGTAGTTTCTCTCTTTGACTTGGATATTGGGCCAGATGCATAGTTGGCTTGAATTTCATAGTATAAAACCCATTTTTACAGTTTTAATCTGCCAGAATCATTGGCTGTTACAACTAAAGGTTGTAACAGCTAAAGAATTCAGAAAAAAAAAATGTCACTGATCCAACAGGACAGTGCTAAATTCCTTTCCAAATCAGGATTGTTTAAATGTTAGTTTTAACCTGTAAATGTTGCCTGATATCAGACTACGTAATCTGAGGTATGATCTCCTTTGTAGCGTTACCAAGAATATGTTAGCTTTGAAGGTCTGTGTAAAAATGAACCTGTGCTCGTTTTACATTTTACCACAGTTGTAAAATGAATTTCAAATGGGTACTCGGGACATTTTTCTTTGGTCTTTGTTTAAAAAAATAAATGAGTTATTTTGACTGTGCTGTTAAACCGATTGCATCAGCAGATGACTGAATAGAACACCCCGTTCTTATGAAGATGACAACTAGAAGACTTTCTTTTCTGATTAATGACATGGACAGTTATGTTCACTGAAACGTCTTGGCAAACTGAAGGACTAGCTTGTTCCGAAATTCCACTGTGGAAACTTCACTGTTGTTGTAGTAGTTAATTGATAACTGTGTTGGACCGCTTTTATCGGGAGATACCGTCACTGGCTGTCAGTTGTCAACTTCACATAGTGTTAGTATCCAAAATATGCATCTCTGTATCTAAAATCTACAAGCAATTAGAATGGGCATGTGTTCTCACCTTGATGCATGTTTAAGATGACTGAACACTTCATATAATGTATGAGTTGGAATTAAGGAGTGGGGGGAACGGACTTGACAACCTATCTCTGCTAAGTACAGTAGGAATGATGTGACCTTAAGTATACTTTGCATGAAATTAGGTTAGTAATATATCCACAGTATTTGGTAAAACATATAAATACAAATATAGGAAGGATTAATTGCACAAAAGCCTAATTGTGCTTCATATTTTGACCATTTTGACCATTTACAGCAGGGTGCAATCTCAGCTACAGTAAAAGTTTCCCGTGCATATGTTTTGAATGGTGATGTGAACACGTGTGTGCTAACCTTTTACTTGAGACAATTTGCTCGGCCAAAGATTAAATGACCCTGTCCATCTCGGGGTTTAAGGAAGAGCAGCTGTTCACCAGACATCATGCAAATGAAGAGGAAAGGATGGAGCGCATATGCAAATTAGCCACCTGTACAGAACTCATGCTGTTTTCGCAGGAAAATGCCAGAACGGGTGGTTTACATGCAGAGAACAATATTTGAGAATGGAGTCCATGGTTGTCACGTGACATCTTGTTAAAATTAAACCGTGTACAGCTGTGGCTTGTGCCTTGTGCACAGAGTTTGTGACCCAAACGTGAACATGCATCATCACTTCATGAGTCAATAACACTGCATGTAACCTCCGCCAATATCACAAATGTTAACTGTATTACTGTAGTTCAATTCACTGACAATCCACTAGAGGGAACTGGCTGAACCAATTGTGGGTTAAAGTGTCTGACCTGTACCATGGTAACACACCAAATAGCTTTCATTCAGGGGAGTTGTCTGTTTGATCTGGGGCAAGGGGTATATGCTTAATTAGTAAAGCAATGTTTTCTTTGAGGTTATGAACAGATTTGTAAAAAAAAAAGTGTCACCTCAATGTGATGTAATTTATCTGTATGCTCTTTTAGCAGAGACTAAACTGGTCACACAAAAAACTAAACGAAAGAAAAAGATACAGTATGTGCATTCTATGCTGAGTTGCAACCATAAATTTAGCAATTTTATTCCCTGCATTTCTCCTCAGAAAATGTTTTTTTTTTTTTTTTTTAATTATACAAACATACATTTGCTACATTGAAAACATACATACAAAAAAAAAAAAAATGTATCAGCACTTGTATATTTCTGCCCCTGGTAGGATACCCAGCTTTGAACAAGGAATGGTAATGTTTGTAATTGTAAAACTGCATCAACTCCACACAATTTTTATCTTTGTTAATAAAGGGATTCAAATCTGAAAAAAAAAGGTCTTTAGTAGAACAGACAAACCTTTCAACAGAGTGTCTTTACCAGTTGATTCCTGAGCATGTTCATTAGATTTAAAATTTAAACATGTTATCTGTAAACAGTGAACATGCTGTATTGAGTTTATGATCTGTTTTTGCAATAAGTCTACACTTATATCAGAGCAAGTGACTTTCTTTCAGGCCAGGAAAAGGTGGAGGTCCTATGTGGGAGAATTTATTACTGTGCACAGCATGCTGAAAAAGAAAGATAAAAATCTCTTGTGTGAATAAGCATGATTTATATTCATAACACATCTGTGTGAGACTCAGTCCTGGCTCACTGGTAGGAATTTGGTGAGCTGGCAGGGAAGCAAAACCAAAAAAAATTGGCAGAAAAGATTCAAAAGAAATATCACACAGAAAAATGTAAAACGTTTTATATCTAATCTTGGATTAGGAAGCTCTTTAATTCATTATACAGTAGTAAATACAAATATATTTAACAATGTAATGTGCAGATTATCGTGGTTTCTTAAAATGATGTAATTTAAAGAAAATAAAACAAGTGGGGCCTTTTTTTTAAATAATACATTCAGTGCATAATGTATGTATTTACATACTGACTAAATTGATATGCAGCGTTGTTGAATGATTCCCTCAGGCTAGTTTTATAATAGGTATTGACCAATAAAAAATACTAAAGTAACATTAATTTTGGGTCTCATCTGATCTTTATTTATGAAGAAATACAGTTTTGAAAATGTTCTTCAGAAGTATATGAGAAGTATAGAATCCGGGTTAACTAACACTCTTTGGGGGTGATGTAAGGATACATGCAAAGTGCTGCCGTAAATCATGTTTAGCAGCTGTAAAGTCTGATTTTACCGGTTACTAAAAAGCAGCGCATGTAAAGAATGGTGTTCACCTGGCGTTCTGCACCCGCTGTCAAATTTTCACTTTGTAACCATTAATCCATTAAAATTATATTGAAATGTATTCAACTGAAGAAAAGATCATGGACATGGGTGGGATCTGGACACTAAGCAGGCACAATTATTATAATGTGATTAGTGATCACCTGGGGCCTTGATATCTCCAGTCTGTCCATTTCAGATGTCTCTCTCTCTGACCATTTCTTAATCACTGCTAATATTAATCTCCCTGCTCCTTCCTCCACTACTGATACTGTTGTCTCCTTCCATCCCAAGAATCTGCTGAATCCTCTGAAACTCTCAGAATGTGTCTCGATGTGGTGACCCTCTACAACACCGCTCTTGCTCATATCATTGACACTCTTGCCCCGCTTACAACCAGAACCGTCGTGAAAGATCGAAACTGCCCATGGTACACTGGGCCATCTCCAAAGTCCGTGCCTATCATTCCCTTCCAGATGTGGAGATACTTTGTCATGCATTTGTCTCCTCTCAACTCGACTACTGCAACTCTCTATATGGTGGTCTCCCAGCATGCACCATAAACCGACTGCAGCTAGTCCAGAATGCCGCTGCCAGGATCCTTACCAGATGTAAAAAACATGATTACATTAACTACCTTCTTGCCAAGCTGCACTGGCTACCTGTAAAGTTCAGGACTATTTTCAAAACTCTCCTGCTCACCTACAATGCCCTTCATCACACAGGTCCCAAACCTCCTCAACCTGCTGACCAGCTACAGTATGTCCCTGCCCACAAGCTGAGGTCCTCTGACTCCGGCCTGCTTGTTATCCGCAAGCAAAAGTGCACCACACTCGGAGAACGCTCATTTAGCTTCATGACTCTGACTCTTTGGAATTCTCTCCCAGCTTTGGTGTTTGATGCTCCCACCGTCGCTTGCTTTAAATCAGCTCTCAAGACCCACCTGTTCTCTCTTACTTTCCATGCTCTTTAAGCCTCATATCTGCTATTAGCTTCTGTGTTGCTGCTACTATCTTGCGTATTATGTTACTGTCATGTATTATGCATGTTATTTCGTATTTAATTAACTATTTCATGTATTATGCTACTATCATGTATTATGCACTTTCCACTGTATTTAATGTATTATGCTTTTTTTTTTTTTTTTTTTTTTTTTTACTGTGTCATGTATCATGCATTTCTCTGTATTTTAAAATAATTTGTATGTTCTTGTTGTTTCTGCATCTTGTAAAGCACTTTGTGATGGTGTTACACCATGAAAGGCACTACATAAAATAAAGATTGATTGACAGTATTCTGCATTTCGAGTTTATTTTATATATATATATATATATATATATATATATATAGAAAAATTGGGATACAATCAGTAATAAATAATTTTTAATTGAAACATCCGTAAAAATTGGAGGGGGGGAGGGTTGGATCTCAGTATACACACGTTACAGGTGGAACATGATGCGTAGCAGTTCTGATTGGTTTCTGATTAAGTTTAATGACCTTGGCATGTATGATGAAGCAGAATCTGTGCAAGTCGAGGCCACATTTTCCCATGTTAGCTGGTATTTTGCAAATGTTTGGGCAATCGCTATGCTGGTGGAAATAGTATCTACAAAAGGTATGAGTATTGCAAAACAAGCCAGGTTTATTCGCCTTGAAATCATAAAAAAACTAAAAAGAAAATTGACCTAACTGGGCGGTACCATCGCAGGAAGTCTCCAATAGCAATACATACCTGTCTGTGTCTCTCAGTTCACTATCTTGTTTTAGTTTAATGTATCCCTTATTTTCCTGTATGTTCTTTTTTTGTTAGCGCGAACATCTCAATGCAGCTGTATTTCCACTGTTATGCGTATTTTGCCTCATCTAACCCACTTCTGTTATTTTTGCTTTTGTTTTCTTGTAAGTATTCATAAACTGATTTACATTTTCTCCCCATTCCTCATCCGCTAAAAAATATTATATTTCCGTGTTTCAATTTAGTTTTTGATTAAGCTAGTAGTTACCATGCCTAGCAATTGCCACAATAATCTGACCTTGATTGGTCAACATAATCAGGTGATAATGTGTTTGTGAAGTGACAGAGAACCACGTTTGAATGTTATTTGATCCGCTGACGTCTAAAAGTCTGCTGTATCCTAGGGTACAGTGTAGGGCTGCTTATTACAATGTCAGAGTCAAAATGAAACAGCATTTTAATCAAAATGTTGTGCATTTCCTAGAAAATAGTCCCAAGAAAATATTGAGTAATAGACAAAAATCATGTATAGATCAGTAAAAACCGACATCCTGTTAAAAAAAAAAAAAAAAGTCCTGTAATTTTTTGGTAAAATTCGGAATAAACCGGAAACGTGGAACAGTAAATGTGATGTAAGGATTTTGCCTTGCACAAGCAATTGCTGACCCTCCAAAAACTTTACACCTCTTCTTACATGGTGCACACCATTGTAGAAGCGAGTAACTAAGAGCTATATAAAATCACAGACATGCAGAGACCTGTCATTGACCTCAGGATGGCTGCTGGGGTACACTTCCTAATGCAGTGACACTTGGCTCTTATTTGGAAGAGGCAGGAGCACATTCAGAGGAGAAGGGCATGACAAGAAGACCCTGCATATTCAATCCCAGGGTCACTTTGTTTGGGATTCTGGAGGATTCGGTGCTAGAGTGTTATAGTCTCACTCCACAGGTCATCCTAGACCTAATAGTTGAATTCAGGGATGAGCTAGACCCCAGTGTCAATCTAGGAATTGCTATCCCTGCATATGTGAAAGTGCTGTGTTCTCTGCATTACTTAGCCTCTAGTTCCTTTCAAACCACAGTTGGAATGTCTGGAGGGATAGCCCAATCCACCTTTTCCAGAGTGCTAGGCAAATTTCTGGATGTCATGCTAAAACGGGCAGGCCAGTACATATAATTTCCTGAAGATGCTAGCATAACTGATGTGGGCTAAGGCTTAAGGACTCTCAGCTCCTCCTCTGAAAACGTATTTTCTTTTCTGTGTGCCAAGAGGACTTTGCTGCCATTTCTCTGACATGTTTTTTTGGGGGTTTGTATTTTCATGCTCTACAATTGTCATGTGGCGACTAATGCTCTCTGTACTCCTAACTGTGCAACTGTGTTAACATAATTGATGATCATTATTTGTGTGTGTTGAGTAATTTACATTATTCTTAAGCTTACATAGGGTGCAGTGCAAAGTAATTGCCTGGTCACAATGCAATTTGAATTTTGCATCCACAATTATTTGCACTGCACCTATACTTACATCAAACCCTTTATGTACCGTAGTTATGTAGTACAGTATAAACTGTCATATCCCATTTCATTGGTTTCAGGGTTCCATTGGATATGTCAAAATAATTGTAATAAAGTATTTCCAGCATAAAATACCTTATTTTTCATTATAGCTTTAATAAAGATTTGTCGCTTATTAACATGTTGCGATCTTGTTTGTACATTCTGCTTGTTAATCAAAAAAGAAGGCTTGGCCAATTTAAAAGCCAATGTAGTTGTTTCACAGAAAAAAAATAACCCTGTAAATTAAATCAATTTTACTATTAACATGTTTCTCAGTTGTGATTTAAGATACATGAGTGGCTTAACAGGTATCAATTGAATTATTAAAGGAGAGTAGAAAAGTTGTGGTAAAGCACTGAAAATCAGAAGCCCTAATTATAACACTGCATGCCTACAATAGCTTTTATCTCAAAGCTGGTTTCTGATATTGGTTGACAGAACTGGCAAACCAGTGTGTAAGAGCAGGTGCAGGGAGGACATCCAGAGTTCATTGCCCCAAAACATCTGTTAAACACTGGAATGTAAGAGGGTTGGAATCCACTTAGTGACAACTGAACAATTAAGGACAATAATGCATTCTCGCACATTAGTGATCAACACAATGGTGACACATTGGAAGGAAATGAGCCATTGTGAACGCAAGGCCAATTTGTGAGTCATGGTATCAGTGAAGGGGCATTTGAAGTTACTCTGTTGTTTTGGTAAAAGGTTGACATGCATATTTTCCCACATTCTGTCTGAAATGCTTTGTTATACCTTCTACAATATATGACTGAATAAGAATTGCCCCTCTTCCCACAACAGATTATCACAGTGTACCTTGGCAGTTAAGGTCATTTATGTCAGCAGTCTTTTCACATTTTATAAGAGAAAATGTAAATGCTGTACAGTTATTGTCAGTCTTTTACCTTTTGTCTCTCTTTGCATTTTTTTTAAGTCACTACAGTAAACATGTTGTAGCTGCAGATTTGACATATTTCTGAATATATATGCTTTATAATATATGGTTATAAAATAAGTGGGCTCAGAGAGGCACGATGCTTTACACCGTAGAAAAACATATGGACATTTGTAACACCTTGAGACATCTGTGCCTCAGAGGAACAATCTCCTCTTTCAAGACATTAGACACAGACAGCAATGGGAGATAAAGCAAAGTATGGCCTTTGCAAAGCCATTGAAGTTCAGTATCCAAATACAGTATAAATGGATGCTTTACACCATTTAATATTCTAAATCATTCATTCCTCATCTGATTAATATCATCTGATAAATGTATGTGTTCTCTTATATTTCTCTATTGCCATTTCTGCTTCACTCATAATGAAGGTCAAAAGAAGACACACAATTGAATTGTGGAATCTTCAGAAACTAATACCCTCCTCAAAAACTTTCCACAATGTAGACATTATTTATAATAATGCAATATTAAACAATATAATTTTATCCCTACTGTTTTAAGTGAAAATTATTTGAAAGGGTACATTTGCTGTGCTCCAGATGTGCTGGCTAGTGGACACCCCATGATGACGTGATTGGTCCTCCAAACATAATCTACTGTAATCTATCGTTTTAGCAAATACACTTCACATCTTATTCTTACAGTACTAGAATAAATAAAGAAGGACAAAGTGGCTGTTGCTAGTCTCTGTTTTTATTAATGACCAATAAATGTAATTCAACTTTAACATCCAGAATTATTTATCCACCCCTTACAGTACAGTTTGACGAGATTACTGGCAGTGAGAGAAGAACAAAAACAGAGAAACACAATTAAATGACTGCCAAGTTTTTATTACACCAGGCTCACGGCTAATCTGCTCATGTCAAGGGTCTCTCTAAATTGTGAAATATCCTGGAAGAAATTGAATTGCTGACAAAACAACTTCAAAAATGGCAGGTTGTCAGAATATCTGGGACGTCTTGGAACACTGCCTGAGGGCTAGAGTCAACAGACCACAATCTATTACTGAACTGGCACTCGCTGAGATGGAGAAATCCAAATGTTAACCATAGTAGAATCATAGCTTAATTGAGTAAAGCATAGTAAAAGCAATGTAAAGCATAGTTAAGCATTGGAAAGAACAATAAGGTATGTTCAAGTATATTAATAAACATGGCAAACCAGTGTAAACTATGGTGAATGCAGTGTAACCATGGGAAAAACACGATAAAACTGAAAAAATACCACGCTAAACTTTTCTAAGGGAATGGTGCTATATTAAAGCAGATTAGAAGTTTAATAAATGGTTGTGAATTTATGACCTTGTATATGCCCTTAATGTCGCAGTACTTGCTGTAATACAGTGCATATCATATCAATTTAAACAGATTTCTAATAGATGATGTAGTCCTTATTAGAGGATGACAGATAATTAAAAAAAAAAAATAGAAAAGTATTCTGACAACCTGTCATTTTTGAAGTTGTTTTTATCAGCATTTCAATTTCTTCCAGGATAATATACTATTCAGAGAGTAGACATGGGCTGATTAGCTGTGAGCCTGATGCAATTTAATACAGAGATTCCTCAATGTGGATGATTTAAATTTAAATTGCAATTGAACTGACGATTTAATGATGATAATGAATTTGGCCGGAGACCTTGTCTCTTTTATTGACAGCTGCACCTGCACTAACCTCAGCATTTGAAATGGAAGTATCTTCACACTCTCGTGCTGTTAATAACATTCTGAACTACACAAGAGTCAAGTTCGGTTTCTGTTGATGTCTCTGCCGTTGGTAGTTTAGCTTTTTTGTTGTAGAAAAACTCCAAAAGTAACTGCCTTTTTGCCATTTTAAAAGGGCTACATCAAATTCACTCTGTTTTTAGCACATTTTCGCTGACTGAAAAAGTAAAAGTCTCACACGAGAACAAATATAACGGTGAAGGGTCTTAGACACTGTTTGGTTATGTTACTAAGGTTTGAAAGTTTGAAATAAACTGCAGATTAACTGTACATATTCTGTACCCACTTACGGAAAACATAAAAATATATATTTTTATTTTTAAATAATAAACCCTGGCAGCAGTGGCGTAGCTGGGATTTATTTTCGGGAGGGGATGGAAATGGTAACTTTTATAAGGTGAGTAATCACAGAGGTGCAATTGGCAACCTGATTTTTTATTCAGGCATTGACGTTTTATTTTTCGAAAAATAAAGAACAACCTTTTTTTTTTTTTAACAGAAGATTCAATAACCAAATACACTGTTATGCAAAATAGTAAAAAAAAAAAAAAAAAAAGCAAAGATTCAGTTTAGAACACTTCCGATTAAAAACAAAAAAGGAAATACAAAGGAAAGGACTTGAACTTTTAACATGCACATCAGATTTCAATTTCACATTATGATAATAATTAAAAATAACTATATCTAATTTAATTAATACTTATGGTTGTTCATTTTTGTTAACTAACGTTGTGTTCAAAGCAAAGCAAACCATTTTATTTAATCTCACAAATTTAATTACCATTTGACAGGCACAGGACTGCTGGTGGTAGCTGCTAGCTTGTTGTCTTCAGGCGGTTCATCAACAGTTTTCTGACGTTTAGACAAGTTAGGACGACCAAAACAAATAGCTAATTTTTTAATTATGTTTTCCATTCCCCTACCGCTGTCAGGCTATACTTCACGTCTCCCACTCAGTGTTATGTCACGGTGCGCGTCCATTTGGACTGTAAAGTGTAAAAGCTGTGTGCATTGTCCAATCAGAAGAGTTCAAGATTGAACCTTTTACGAATGACAGTAAATAGCCCAATCACAAACATAAATTTGAAATGCACGCTTTGGCAGACAGCAAGCTTGTCACTGTTCAGTTGTGAGTGGAGGTTCATGTGTATACTACTGATTGAAGCGTATAGAGGCCACCAAAAAAACATCTTTTCAGCACTTTTTTTTTTCCTGTAATGCAGTGCCTGGCAGAAATCTGGGGGGAAACGTGACCAGGCGTGCCCCCCCTACGTGTCTCCACTGCCACCTACCCCCAAAAAATAGGAAAATGATGAATAAAAAGTAAGCAGCTGAAACACGGGACCACCACCCAGAGCATGAAATGCACTGAGGGAGAACCCAGCCTCTCCAGCCTGCCATGCACCCTGCAGAAACTAAATATGAACCGCTCGGAACTCGGGTATGGAAAAACCCCCTACTTGCTGGTAGGAGGAAATCTTAGGGAATCCATGGCTGGGGTAGTCCTTCGTCCAGGCTCTTAAGACGGCTGCCTGTTTGGCCTTGCTGCTCATGACTGAGAGGCCAAACAAAAAGAAGCAACATTAATGCAAGCAGAGTTTTTATGGCACTTGGATAGGACTTGTTGATTAGTGGGCGGATTCTCCTTCCAGAAATACAGTTTTTCCATCCAAAACTTGGCAGTCATTTCACTGTGTTTCTCTGTTCTTGTTCTTCTCTCACTGCCAGTAATCTTGTCATACTGTATATTGCAAGGGGTGGAGAAACAATTCTGAATGTTAAAATTATTGGTAATTAATAAAAACAGAGAATTCTGTTCATTAGCAGCATACATTAAATAATACAGCATCACGGGAAGGGGGAACTAGGGTGAAATATGCTTGCAACAGGCTGGTTTACCTTGGCTGTTAAACAAGTTAGCACATGCCTAGAAGAGACAATCTTAAATTTGAAAAGCACTTTTACTTTAAATATAGATATAATAGCGCGGTTAATAACAGTTTCCATTCATTAAAGCTGTTTGTGATTGTGATTGTACTTCCTGGCATTGCCTAAGTGGGGAGAACCTGAACAACTGATGTCATAGTTACCATAAACATTTCTGTTTATTTTAAATTATATATATATATATATATATATATATATATATATATATATATATATATATATATATATATACAGTGCCTTGCAAAAGTATTCAGACCCCTGACCAATTCTCTCATATTACCGAATTACAAATGGTACATTGAAATTTCGTTCTGTTTGATATTTTATTTTTAAACACTGAAACTCAGAATCAATTATTGTAAGGTGACATTGGTTTTATGTTGGGAAATATTGTTAAGAAAAATAAAAAACTGAAATATCTTGCTTGCATAAGTATTCAACCCCCACACATTAATATTTGGTAGAGCCACCTTTCATTGCAAGAACAGCTTTAAGTCTTTTGGGGTAAGTATGTTCCAACTTTGCACACAGTGTCGGAGTGATTTTGGCCCATTCATCTTGGCAGATTTGCTCCAGGTTGTTCAGGTTGGTTGGACGACGCTTGTGGACCGCAATTTTCAAATAGTGCCACAGATTCTCAATGGGATTGAGATCAGGACTTTGACTTGGCCACTGTAGGACATTCACCTTTTTGTTCTTGAGCCACTCCAATGTTGCTTTGGCCTTGGGCTTGGGACCATTGTCCTGCTGAAAGGTAAATTTCCTCCCAAGCTTCAGTGTTTTAGCGGACTGAAGCAGATTCTCTTGCAGTATTTTCCTGTATTTTGCTCCATCCATTCATCCTTCAATTGGAACAAGATGCCCAGTCCCTGCTGATGAGAAGCATCCCCACAGCATGATGCTGCCACCACCATACTTCACTGTAGGGATGGTGTGTCTTGAGGCATGGGCAGTGTTAGGTTTGTGCCACACATAGCGCTTTGAGTTTTGGCCAAAAAGCTCTATCTTGGTCTCATCTGACCACAAAACCTTTTCCCATATCGCAGCTGGGTCACTCTCATGCTTTCTGCCAAACTCCAGACGTGTTTTCAGATGGTACTTTTGAGTAACTGCTTCTTTCTTGCTACCCTCCCATACAGACCAGTGTTATGCAGAGCTCTTGATATGGTTGACTGGTGCACCATTACTCCACTCCCAGCCACTGAACTCTGTAGCTCCTTCAAAGTGATTGTTGGCCTCTCTGTGGCTTCTCTCACAAGTCTCCTTCTTGTTTGCGCGCTGAGTTTTGAGGGACGGCCTTTTCTTGGCAGTGCCTGGGTGGTGTGATGCAGCTTCCACTTCCTGATTATTGATCCAACTGTGCTCACTGGGATATCCAAACACTTGGATATTATTTTGTACCCTTTCCCTAATCTATGCATTTGTATTACTTTATCTGTAAACTTCTGTAGAATGCTCTGACACTGACACAACAAAATGTGAAAAAAAGTTCAATTGGGTGTAGACTTTCTATATATATATATATATATATATATATATATATGCATTTTTACAGTGTAGCCATGGTGTGCCGATATATTATTACTGTAGGTTTACAGTTTGAGTCATACAACTACAGTGCATTCCAATGAATTGCTTTCCAATGATAACTGCATATTCTTGTTAACTTAAAAAAAAAAAAAAAAATGTAAAGCACATTTCCTATGAAAATGCCCATGCAGTAGATTCCTGTGAAATGCAAATCCCATGTGCCTCACAGTTTTATGCATTTAACCAGAATAAGGAACATACATTTTCAAAAGAAATGTTCTTCACAATTATATTCAATTATCAGTAAACAATTGAATGTATTACACTTCATCACAGTTGCCTTCACTGTTTTTATAAAGTACCACCAGCTCACATACACCTGGTTTATTAAAAAAAGTTTGGCGTTTAAGATGATCACTTTGCTGTTTCATTGGTACAGCAACAGCTGTTTGCATTCAGCAAGACTTGAAATGTACTGAATGAATTTCTAGAATGCGCAAATACTAAAGTCTTTTCCTACATGTTGGTAGTAGGGAAGGCTAGCCTTGTGAGTTTTTCCTTACTTGTAATTTAGTCCTACAGCCCCTATGTGTCGATATAGCCTCCACAGTAAGCCACATAATGAACAATCATTAAACAATCATCTCATTATGTTACTTTAACCTTTTGAATTGCTCATCCCATTACTACAAAGGACGTATCATCAGATTAATAAACAGAACGCTGTAGGTGGCTACTGACATTTATTTAACCCTTACATCCCTCTAAATATGTAACAGGATTTTAAAAGGATTTTTTTTTTTTTATATTATTTTAGAAAAACCATAAGTGTAAATACATTATTTATAGGGTTTAATTTACCAATACACTTTTACGCAAATCATTTAATAAAAAACAAATGACATTTTGTTAACAGAAGAGAAGATATTATTTTTTTTGTTTTTTTTTTAATAGATGTCCCATTTCTGGCACTGATCCCTGAACAGTATAAATATTATAACTATTTATTGGAATCAGGAAACCTGTCTTGTTTGGTTTATTACTGGTGCTAGGTTTTTTTTTTTGGTATTATTATTTCTGCCTCAGCAACCAATTGTGATGTAATTTGGTTTAACATGCATTATTAAGAGAATAATAACCTGGAAGGAATTGTCTTTCTGCCTGTCTGCATTGCACAATTACATGTAGATCAGTGATTTACTTTTTGTTACTTTACAGCCATGGTGGGAGGGTGTATATTACTTGTTGACTTGTTAATGTTCACATTCTCTTTATTCAGATAAGAATAAGGAATCTGTAAAAAAAAAAAAAAAAAAAAAAAGATTATTATTATTATTATTATTATTATTATTATTATTATTATTATTATTATTATTATTATTATTATTATTATTATCAGACGCTTTTATCCAAAGCGACTTACAGAAATTAAACAAAATATAAAAATACTAAAACATTTTTTTTAATTTATCTTATTAGAAGGAAAAATAAAATAAAAAATAAGAATATGGAGAGAAATGGCAACAATATACCGAAACACCCTGCAAGAGCCCAGAACAGCCAATGTCCTTTCCCGATGCTCTTACACTATTGCCACGCATGCTGCCTGTCACACCGGCAGGGAAGATGAATCTGTAGCTATCCATAATCAGAAGCAGCAGAAACAGGTGTATGATGGATGGAAGTGAAAACAACAAAGGTCAACCCCCTAGGTTTAAAAGTATACATTTCTAACAGTTCATTTAGTCTACACTGCTGTATTTTATAGGACTTTCCCAGCAGTCTATGGGAAAGCACAGTAAGTGTGCGTCAGAACTTTTCAAAGAATATCAAGCAGTAAAAGCCTCTGAGGCCAGCAGGCTGTAAACGAGAACATCTGTAAATGTGACCCATTTTTGAACAGTGCATGCGGAGCGAATGCTGTGCTGTTTGTTGTTCAAAGAAAATAAGTGTTAGAATTTTTAAATAATGTACTGATTTCTTACAAGTACTTATTATTTGTTTCACTGTTGCTACTGTGTACTGTATGTGAGTTTATTCATTTTATGAAGATAACCTCTACAGCACAGGTTTCTGTGGATGACCTGCAACTTCATAGCTTTTCTATTGTTTGTGAAAGTATCTAATATGGCATGTCCTCTTTCTAATGATAAACTTAACCCAGCCTAAGCTGTTGTATTGGCTTTCCAACATGTTTTATTTTAAAACTATATACAGTGCAGAGAAAAAGTTTGTGAACCCCTTAGGATTTTCACATATTTCACATATTTCAAACCTAAAATGTTATTAGATAGTAATCTAAGTCCTAATAATAGATAAAGATAACCTGATTAAACAAATTAAACAAAAACATGATACTTTTTTGACATTTATTTCTCCTCAAATGATTCAACATTCAATATCTATGTGTGAAAAAGTATGTGAACCTTTAGATTCAGTAGCTAGTGGCACCCCCTTGAGCAGCAATGACTTCAACTAAGCTTTTCCTGTAACTGTTGGTCAGTCTCTCAAATTCGTTTTGAGGAATTTTGGCCCATTCCTCCTTACAGAACAGCTTCAACTCGACGACATTTGAGGGCTTCCTTGCATGAACAGCTCGCTTCAGGTCCTGCCACAACACTTCGATGGGGTATAGGTCCGGACTTTGACTAGGCATTTCTAAAATGCGTAATTTCTTCTTCTGCAACCATTCTTTTGTAGATCTGCTTGTATGTTTAGGATCATCGTCTTGCTGCATGACCCTCTTTCGGTTCAGCTTCAGCTCACGGACGGATGGCCTGATGTTCTCCTCTAGAATCTTCTGATACAATGCAGAATTCATGGTTGTGTCAATGATGGCAAGCTGTCCAGGTCCTGAGGCAGCAAAGCAGCCCCAAACCATCACACTCCCACCACCATGCTTGACGGTTGGGATGAAGTTCTTCTGTTCGACCACAGTGTCTGGTTTTCACCATGCTTGACGGTTGGGATGAGGTTCTTCTGTTTGACCACAGTGTCTGGTTTTCACCAAACTTAACGTTTCTCATTGAGGCCAAAAAGTTCTACCTTATACTCGTGTGTCCAGAGAACATTTTTCCAGAAGTCTTGTGGATCATCTATGTGCTCTTTGGCGAACTTCAGACAGGGAGCAATGTTCTTTTTAGAGAGCAGTGGTTTCCTCCTGGTTATCCTGCCATGAACACCATTCTTGTTCGTCTTTTTCTGATAGTTGAGTCATGAACACCACATTAGCCAAGGCGAGAGTGGCCTGCAGATCCTTAGATGTTACTGTGGGGTTCTTTGTGACTTCCTTGATGATTTTTTGGTTTGTTCATGGAGAGATTTTGGTAGGACAACCACTCCTGGGTAGAATGACTCTGGTCTTAACTTTCTCCATTTGTAGACTGTCTGTCTGACAGTGGATTGGTGGAGCCCCAAATCCTTATAAATGGTTTTGTAACCCTTTCTAGACTGATGAGCATCAATAACTGTTTTTTCTGAATTCCTCAGAGATTTCTTTTGATCGTGGCATAACGTGTTTCCACACACCTGTATGGTGAAGACCAAACTCTCAAAGTTTCTGATCTTTATATAGGGTGGAGCCTCCCAAACTCACCCCTGATGATCTACCTAATTATCTAAACACCTGATTCTAATTATCCCCTTAATTGAGCTGATAAAACCTGGGCTTCACTTACTTTTCCACATACCCTGAATCTTAATTACTCATTGTTTGTCTAATTCATACATCATTTTGTTTCAACAGACAGGAATTGGTTAATATAAACCCTATTGGATATTTAAGAAAAGACTGGTTTTGATTCAAGAAGGCTATCATGGTAAAACTATGGAATTTCCATAATTATCATTGGGGTTCACAAACTTTTTCTCAGCTCTGTGTGTGTGTGTGTGTGTGTGTGTGTATGTATATATATATATATATATATATATATATATATATATATATATATATATATATATATATATATATATATATATACAAACACACACACACACACTAAAAAAAAAGGTAATTTAGCAGAAACACAGTGCACTAGTTTCAGGGTGGTGGAAATAAGATCACTATTTAAATCAATAAAATAGATCTAGTGTTTGAGATATCTGACCTTTAAGTGGCAGTCCTTATACTTCTTATACTGCTACCTTTAATTTAGTGTTTTGGTTTACTTCTGGCCCAAAATCAAGAAAGCAGTATTCACTGTTAAAGTTAGTAATGTACAGTAGATGCAGGTAAGTAATGCAGTGCTAATATAATCTGTGTCAATGTTTTAATTAATATTTCAAATGCGTTAGACAGATAATTTGTACATTTTTTGTTTACTAAATAGGGATGTAATGACTAATCTCACGATATGGTACATATCACAATATGCACAATACGAAGCACGATGCGTGTGATTATCCTGATTGGCTACTTGTATGATGCATAACAAAATTTGGTGATCTACACTGAGCGATAAGATATATCATGTAAAAAAAGTATTGTGATTCATCAATGCACAATTAATCGTTATGCCCCTATTACTAACCATTGCAGCCTAAAAGATCAAGAGTTGCTGCAATTACTTTTTTTATGCAAGAAACCCCTTTTCATCTCTGTTATTTATACAGTGTAGTCCTGTGGTGGCAGCAATTGTTGACTATGTGATGTGCCCATTTAACAGTAATTAGAATGCAGCTATTACAATGTTGAAATGATAATGCATTACAGAACTGTATTCATTATGTAGACGATGGAAACTACAGCCAAGTTGTCTAATGTAGAACTCATTATGTGTGATGCATTAGTTGTCTATTCTAGAACACAAGGAAAGGAATGCAGCAGATGTCACGGACTGCCCACAGTCCTGATACCTGATAAAAACAAGTCTGCACCGCTTGACTGGAAGATAAGTGTGGGGATGCATGCAATTCACAACTTCCGGTTTCATCAGATTAACGGTACCAGTAGCAAAAATGGTATGGCTTGTAGAGATGACGTCATTGGTAGATTTCCACTGGAGGTGAAACGTGTTGCCTTTGCCAGTGTATGTAGTTTTTAGAAGTGAAGTTGGTCCATGCATTTCCCACTAGTGTGCTATGTAAACTTTGCTATTCATAAACTCAAGTCTGCGTGGTTGAGGTATAGTGCTGAGTCTAGCTCCTGGATAGCACACTGTGAATTTTAGAGATTTTTTAGCAGCTTCAGGGAAACTCCTTCCCTTTGATGTGGGATCTGAAAGATGTTATTTATGTGATGCTGTGGTTAACAAGAATACCAAGCTGATGATTCAGAGACAAAATTTTCATTATGGTTTCAGAAAATCTATTGGCTAACCTGGATCTTGTTCATTTACATCATATCACCCCTTATGAAAGTATAACAGGGTAATTGAGCAGTTTTCCCACACTTTCCCAGTGGCTATTTCATGGTTTGTATTGTTTTATTAACATTGGTTTACTATGCCTGTCTGGGTTTAGCAATACTCACCTATGCTTACTCATGTTTTACCCTGCTTTCACAAACCTTTATTAAACTATTATATGATTTGTCTATGGTAGTACAACTCCTTCCATTACAAGTACATGAGGTTAGATGTACTGATTGTAATCAAGTTCTAACATAGCTGTTAGTGATGAAGGTGATATTTACTGATGTTGCTGTACTTAACAATCTGAAACTAACTGTGTGCGTTTTATTTCTATGATGGATTTTGAGTAGAGTCTAGTCGTGTACGTCATTGCTGTTTACAAGGCATTTTGTTGAAGGCATTTTGTTGTTTCTTTATCAGAGCCTGAACTTGATGTTACCGCATCGCTTGATGACATCTCCGAAGAGCTGAAGGAGACTCTCCGGAAGCGCAGACATGCGGGGGATGATGACTACAACATTGAGGTCCTCTTGGGGGTAGATGACTCTGTTGTGCGATTCCACGGAAAGGAACATGTTCAGAACTACCTCCTCACACTTATGAATATAGTGAGTATCAATTTAACTTACTAAAAGTACTGGACCAAATTCACACAACATGTAAAGTTTGTACCATTTTTTGTTTGAGAGAAAAACAAAATGATAACAGTACAGAGTTAGCAAATTAAAAAAAAGAGTGAAGTAGAGTGAATATATTCAGCTTTCCACAACAGGTGTGTAATTTGATCGTTTTTGACAATTTGTAAGCCTGGATAGCCTGACAAGGGAGATCAGCGACTGACAGCTGCATTTCAAATTTTCATGGAGATGATCTGTAGAAGAGCCACTGTGGTTGTGCACATTTCAAGGAACAGGGGTTATATTTGTATCTTCAAGTTAGTTATAAGAATGTTTATTATGATATATTTCCTTCCATTTAAATAGGATGAAAAATTAGGTGAAAACAAATAACATAGCTATCTAAGACAAAATTTAACAGCTGTTTGGTTGACAGCAGGATATGTATTTGACCAGAGTGGGGTATTTTAGTTAAAGGTTCAGGGTGAGAAGATAGTAGAATAATATCCTTCAGTGTAGAAGTTTGTAAAACATAGTAGTACAGTATGTACACATAGTTGTAAAACATAATTGTATATATAGAAAATAATTTTAGTTTTCAGGAACATAATTTAAGGTAAAGGTATACTTAGGTTGTAGGCATCTATTTGCTTGACTTTTGGGCCATTTGGTACAATCCCCCCCCCCCCCCCCCCATACAAAAAACAACAAACATGTATTTAAAAACGAGCATGAAATGTATTAAGGATATATTTGTACATACTTGAGAGATAACATATTGTTTACAGGGCTGTTCTTTGTCAGGCAACAGATACAAAACGTTACTATGAATGTAAAAACAAGTTTGAATTGTCAGTGTTTTTCCTTTTGTAATTCCAGTAAATGTGTTGACATGTATGAGCCAGTATCTTTAACATTATTGTGTATTATCTTGTCAGGGTAATACAATATTTTTAAACGGCAAGTTATAATTTCTCTTCATGGTTCTAACTTGGAACTATGCAGCCAGATGTGGTCTTTTATAAGTTTAACTCTATATGGGTGTTTAATGATATATTATTTTTAGATTAAAGCAATTTCCACACTTTTTTTTAACCTTTTTTTAACTTTTTTTAGTAGAACACGTTCCTCCTTTATAGACTTTTTAAATACACTGCTTAGCACATGTTGATTTTTAAAAACCGTTGCACTGATAAACACTATTCAGAGAGGAGACCCACCAATGGAACGAAATGAACGATGTATTGAATTGACAGATCAACATGCCTGTAAATGATTAGTTATTATTACTATAATCTACTAACTGTAGATGAAAACTAGCCAGCAAGCAGGACACGTGGCAGTTCACCTCACAGAACTAAACCACCCAGCACTCAGGTAAGGAAAATCCCCCTGTGTACCCACATGGTAACAGGAGGAAACCTTAGAGAAATCGTGACCAATGGTATCCCTTCCTCCAGGCCCGAAAAATAAAACCTCTGAAATGATCTTTAACAATTAACACTAGTATTTTTGAGCAGTTACTGTGTCATTGACATTTTCGGATACACAGTTCGTAAGCTGCGGAGGCCCATCTCCCTGATGCCTTGATTAAATGTGGAGAACGCTCTGTAATCTGCTGAAACAGCAGCGCCTATTCTGAAGAAGTGTCCAGGGTAGTTGCTGGAAGGAAATCCAGCATGGAGTAAATCGGACAAGATATAGAATATAAAAAATTATGGAAGTCCTGGAGACCATTGTTCCCTCAAAAAAAAAAGAAGGGGATCTTATAGATGCATCGTTAGGTAGCTATAAAAGCAGAAAAAGGACAATATAATGAGTACAGTATGATTCCATTATTATCAGAAATAATGAAAATATATATATATAATATAATGCCTATATTTATAATGTAGTTCATGCAATGTATAGACTGCCCATATCCACTCATCTTTTGACACAGATTTTGATATATATATATATATATATATATATATATATATATATATATAATATATATAATATATATATATATATCAGATATAACCAAAACCATCAAGTTTCCAAGAGAAATACAACACTATTGTTGTGTGATATACAGTAACAGGTTTAAGTAATTTTTATCGTCTTTTGTTATCCTTTATTCTCTATTGTCCTCTACCTGACACTGTCACAATAACAAACTGTTCACCAAGAAGTGCATATTTACAGTCTCTTGCACTAGCTGAGAACCCAGAGTCTGAATCCTGCTTAGGTCACAAGTGAAATGGTTTTGGTTGTCTCAGCTTGGTTTTAGTGGGCTGTAGTCTGCCTCATATATCACACGATTGAATGGTCATGGAAGCTGAACTTTTTTTGAATAGAGCAATACAGTATTTACTGTACAATGCACTTGCCATTATTTGTACTTTCACCCTTGATAATGAGATGCAGATCTCAATGGGCTCTCATCCTGGTTAAACAAACTAATTCCTCATCTTATAAGTGTGAGAGGCCTGTAGCAGTTCAAGGGGTATTATGGGGGAAGCTAACTTTGTAGTTAGTTATGCTATCCCAGTGAATAAATAGAAATCGCTTCAGTCTTCAGTGCTAACAGTCCCGAACTTTTCATAAATAATTACAAAAGTAGTTTTATTTAGTCCAGCCCTGGATGAACTATTTTTTTTTTTGTTCTATGTATGGTAGTGTAGCTGGACAGATGAAACATTTCCAAAGAAAGGCTTTCTAAATGGGGAAAAAAGCACCTGAAAAATGTACTACATTTAGTGGTCTGATTATTGGTCTATACAGTACAGTATGCATGTGGAGTATATATTTGAACTTAAAAATCTAACTTTGTTTATTTCTAGAGAAATGCTTGCATTATTTGCCCAGCCACATGTTGGTCCCAAATCCTGCCTGTGGCAGTGTGCATCATTGTATAAGCATCTCTTTGACCAGAAATGGAAATTTCATGCAGCCTGCAATTGTTTCTTTGCCAGTGTATTAGAGAGCAGAACCAGTGCCCACTCGGAGGCCTGTAACAATGAGGCAGACCCATCATTTTGTTGAACAAGTGCCACAGTTGATATTATAAGTAACTACTTTCTAAACTGTTTTTGGCAGAGTGTGGGGACAGTCTGAAAGAAAATGTACTAGATGATAGAGCACTTAGTGGAACATGAATCCAGAATCACAGAATTATTCCCCAAAGAAAGTACTCTCTTTTAACAAGATTGCACTAACTTTTTGTCCTTCAATGTCCCCTTTCATCTAACTTAATGGAAGATTGCTTCAAAATATTATTTAAATGTGGGTTTAATGAGGTGTTATTGTTTGCTATTGCATTAAGGGATGCCAGATGTTCCAATTAGTAAAGGAAAATTGAGCCTTGAGATACACAGTTATGCAGTCCTATCTCTACCAGCAGGTGTCACTGTTAGACTGTGGAAATAGAAGAACAATAAGCTGGTTGTTTTTAAGATATATTACAGCATACAAAATGAGTGATTGCATCTGCAGGAAATGCAGACATCATCATGAAATACAATACATGTGTTATAATTTATACCAACCCTTGGGTTTCCTTTGTTGACTGCTTTGTATAATTCCCTTACAGATTTATATTCCAAATCTGTAATATTATCACTTTAGTAGGCATTGTATATGTTAAAAAAAAATAACGTGTATCCCTTGTAAAAGTTTCAAAAAGTAAAAAGTTCTGGGACCTTAAATTCCAATAAATCCCTTGGTCTTTAGTCTTCAGTGGATTCTGAGGAATCTATTGTCCTCTTTATAACTGTACAGTGCAGTAAGTACAGTATACAGTTCTTACAGCTACATTGATAACAAGGGAGTGAATTCTAATACAAAATGCAATGAAAATTAATATAAATCCCAACAGAAAAAGCATCAAAATTCAATAATCCATTATGTTTCAGGCAAATATAACACTTAATAAAATTGCCCACAAATGCTTAAACACTTAGTTATGCCACTAAACAATATACCTGGGTTCAGTGACCACATTCTGATTATAAAAAAAAACAAAAAAACAACCAGCCACAGCATGATAGCTGCTTTCAGGATGCAGTTTTAGGCCTGCAGAAACAGAATGTAGGTAATGGCTTTACCGCATGTCCAGTGAAATTATTATATAGCATCATCATTTCTATGTTTTCGAAGAGCAGAGGGGAAAGCAATACCATATTGGTGCAATACATTTACATCAACAGTAACAACAATAATAATAATAATAATAATAATAATAATAATAATAATAATAATAATAATCTGTTCAGTAATAATCAATAATAATCAGTCATTCTGTGCAGGAGTCTGGACGTGCAATGAAGGAATAGTGTTATTATTACAAAAATTAAGTGATGATTGAACCCAATCCCAAAGTGAAGTAATACTCACGAGCCAATTATTAATCAGAGAGGGGCATCTTTATGAGATAGATACTCAGCTATCTTTGTGTTAAAAGAAAATTACAATGACATGATTACATTTCTGTTGTACCCCAGGTGTCTGTGCTTTTTTTTCATTCTTTTATGTGTCATACTTCAGATCCCTGAGGTAGAATTCAGTAATACCTTTGTAATAACATTGTGCACTGATATACAGCTTTTAAAAGTGTATTTAAGTCTGTAGGTGTTGCTGTTCTTGGGTAAAAAAAAAAAAAAAGAATACTTGTTACAATATCAAGTGTAATTAGTGCTGGGGGATATGTATGTATTATTTTATGTTTTTAATATATTTTAAAAATTCTGACCAATACTTAAAATATTAATTCCTTTTTTTTAATGAGATGGAATTTCTTTTTACATGAAAGTAATCTCTCAAGAGTAAATTAAAACCAGTAAATTGGGCTTGTTTAAGAAACATGTGACTCTGTTTTAAATCAGACTCTTATGGAGAATAGCAATGGGTTACAGTGTGAGTGAGACAGAAAGACTGGCATAAAGAAAGGCAAATGATTAATTTATCAGAGTCCTTGTATGTTCTATATATTAATAATATTACCCTTTTTTTTGCGCGCGCGTTTTACACTGTTTGCATACATTTGGAAAAGTGTTATTTTGCTTAAATTATTGGGAGTATCAGATTGGGGGTATATATGGACGTGTCTGTCTGTATGTACCGTACATCTGTCTGTCCGCATGTACTGTACATCTGTCTGATTGTGCTGTATGTCTGTCTGTCTGTATGTCACACTTTTTTGATGTATCTTGTGAACACAAGAAATAATTTCACATACTGTAAAACAGACATGTTGATATTCTTTAGCATGATATTAACATCTTAATATCATGGTATTCATTCTGTGTCATTCTGTGCTGAAGTCTCACTCCTAGGTTACTTCAACATTTATGTTGACTTGCTTTCTTCCCCCCTAGTGACCAACTTTAACACGCTTCTGGACTGTCTTGGGCTCTCTCAATCTGTCAATGTCCCCACTCACAGCTGAGGACAAACCCTGGATCTGCTCATCACCAGGGGTCTGGACATCTCCAATCTCTCTGTCTCAGATATCTCTCTCTCTCTCTGACCATTTCTTAATCACTGCTAACATTAATCTTCCTGCTCCTTCTTCCACTACTGATGTTATTTCCTTCTGTCCATCCTCTGGCACCGGAATGTGTCTCTTCTCCCCCTCTAACTGGTACTCTTCCGTTTTTGGTTGATGATGCGGCGATCCTCTACCACGCAAGAAACATCTTAACCGCCCATTGGATACGCTCGAACTTCGATTGCTTAAGTCTGCCTGCCGCAAGCTTGAGCACAAGTGGAGGTCGTCTGGACTAACAGTTCACATCGAGGTCTGGACAGACTATCTCGGTAGCTACAGGTGTGCGCTCGCTGCTGCCAGGTGGATATCTAAATCTTGAATGAATATATACGAATGAATATATACGTCTTGAACAAATATCCAAACATTAAAATTCCATGGTTGTTCTGTACTGCTTTATTAGCAATATCTTTCACAAGTACTTAATACAGTAATATTATAACTTGTATCAGTTTACTGGGGAACTCAAGAAATGAGATTCCAATTTCTGCATCATGTAGATTATTTATTTTGACCTCCAGCTGCCTTCTCAAATGTGGAATTGTTTGCTTATTTTGGCAGCTAATAACATGAGACAAACTACTAAGTTCTCCAAGGAAGCTTCTACCAGATTCTTATCCTAGTGTTTTCACATGGTATTTTAAAAATACATACACAGTTGTTATGTGTCACCATTCACCCATGACAGTCTGTATGACAGCCTGCTATGGTAGTAGTTCTGCATCAGGGTTGTCAAACTTCTTCATTCACCTAGAAAATAAGTTATTTGCTATTTGTTTTGCAGACCTGAAAAACAAATCACATTAAATGCTACAGACCGATCAATGGAAATTATTCGACGTGGCTTATATGCACTATAATAAACTCCTATTGTGACCAAAGCGTTGCATCCCATTGCTTTCACAATCAACAAGATTTTAACTTATTTGATCGAAGTGTGCCTGATATATAGAGTGCAAAGCAGGTAATGAATGAGAGGCATATTAATGTTGTAAGATGCCTGATTCTTCCCGGCCCTCGTGTGACATACTTCTTCTAGACTGTAGTTTAAACATTTTGGGGTCTATCAGTTGATCGAAACACTGATACCATTTAAAATACAGTATGGATTTGTATGTGTCTGGTTTATTACTTCACCGTGGATATTTAGTGCTGGTGAATGTACTGTACAGTAGGGAGAGCTCTATTTTGATTTTCATCTGCCTCTTTTTAGACTTAATTTGTAATTCACAATCAGTTACATTTGAATTAATTACTTTATTTATTCATGGCAAATGTATCATCCAATGTGTAATAGTTTTGTGGCAGTAATAATTAAAACTTTGGCTGAAGTGGCCAACTTTCAAATGCTACTCTGCATTCTGAAAATCAAAATGTGTGAAAAATAAACTACCTCAGACGCACTGCAAAACAGAAATAGCAATGGTGCTGTCAAATTAAGCTGCTTTTCTAAAAGAAAGGTTGTGGTGGCAAACACTGCCAAGAAATTTGAATATGAATGTCTAATGTTCCTTTTTCTGTTTATAAAGATTGACAATCCTTCTTCACTGTATTTGCGTGGTTGCTGCATTTTATGGTTCCCCACTGCCACATCAAATAACTGTGACTGTTCCCTAAGATTCATTATAGTTTGTTTCAATTCTCAAATAACTGTGACTCTTCCCTAAGATTCATTATAGTTTGTTTCAGTGCTCAAATAACTGTGACTCTTCCCTAAGGTTCATTATAGTTTGTTTCAATGCTCAAATAACTGTGACTCTTCCCTAGGATTTATTATAGTTTGTTTCAATGCTTTTCACTGAGGTATCCTGCTAGTGATTTATTTCTCTGACAGTACTGCATTCGCTAATTGTATGTGGCAGTGTGTAGGGGTTCTTTTCAGTTAAAAGTTCTTCTTGTGCCTTTTTCTTTTTCCAGAACTGATTAAATTTACAACTAAACTGAATAGCCAGCTGCAGTGGTTTGCAGAAGTATTCACCCCTCTGAAAAGTTTTGACATTTTGTTGGCATCTGAGCGTACTCCACAACGCTTTCAAATTAGACTTTACATGTAGAATCTACACAAACTACTCCACATTGATAAAGTTAAAAAAATTGCATATAGAATATAAATAAGTAAGATTTACAGAGAAAAACAGATTAATCTCAGTGGCATAAGTATTCAATCCCTTTGCTACTGCAGCCCTAAATCAGCTCAGGTGCAAATGATTTGCTTGAAAGGTCACAAAATTAGTGAAATGGTTTCAGCCTGTGTGTACTCAAAGTGGTTTAACTTGTAGATAATTTCCCTTGGATATATAAAGACTTTCAAGCTGCAACTCACATAGTGATCCAACAAAGCAACCATGAAGACCAAAGAGCTTTCGAAACAAGTCAGGGATAAAGTGGTAGAGAGGCACAGCGCAGAAGGGTACAAGAAAATTTCAAAGGCGCTGATACCCCTCTCAGCACAGTGAAGTCCACAATTAAGAAGTGGAAGATGCATCATACCACCCAGAAACTACCCAGATCAGGTTGCACTCCCAAACTGAGTAGCCGGGAAAGCAGGAGACTGGTTTGGGATGTTACTCTGAAGACAACAATGACCATGAGAGGTCTGCAAAGTTCTGTGTCCGAGATGGGAATCAGTGTTCACACATCAACAATAAGCCAGCCCCTACATAAAGCTGACCTGTATGGACAGATGGCAGAAGAAGCCATTAGTCAAAAAGCCACATCTTAAAGCATGTAGATGGTACTGCAGACATGTGGAAAAAAGTTTTGTGGTCAGACAAGACAAAAATGTAACTTAATGTTCTTGAGTGGCCCAGTCAAAGTCCTGACTTGAATCAAATGAACAATTTATGGCGAGACTTGAAGATTGCAGTCCATCGATGATCCCCAACAAGCTTATCAGAACTGGAGCAATTTTCTGTGAAGAATGAGCAAAAAATCACCATCCTACTGTGCAAAGCTAATAGAGACCTATCCAAAAAGACTCAGCAGTAATTGCTGCAAAAGGTGCTTCTACCAAGTACTGACAAGGGGCTGAATACTTATACAACCAGTGCATTTCATTTTGTGCATTTTTTTTGCAAGTTTTGGTGACATTTAACCTCCTCCTCACATAACAGTGTTCAATTTAACCAGTGTTTCTGCAACTCACTGTAAATGTCAAGGAAGGCTTTTATACAGACTGCCTTGCTACTTTTATAATGTCAGTTTCCACTTGCTTGAAACCAGTGTCTCTGTGGATTGGTTAGGAGACCCATTCCCCTCCTGCCATTGCCCATACATAGCAGTGCATAATTCTGTACTTCAAGTTCTTTCCGCAGATAGTTGTCAAGGTAACTGCAGTTATTGTTGTTCTTTTAAAATCTGCGGTCTATACTTGACATTATCCATCAATGCCATCCAATTTCAGTGCTTCTGTAGATCTTTCACTAATCTCTTTTTCAGATTCAAAGAGTATTGTATTGAACTGTTAATTTCCCTGGTGTACCCCCTTTACGTGGCAGTAATGGACGCTGACACAGACTTGATTACATCTTTTCTCAAAGAAGAAATATCAACTGACAATATTTTATTGATTATCTGTTTTCTTTTTTTCAAAACGTGTTTGTTTAAAAAAAAAAAAAAAAGCATTTTAATCTGTTTGCAGCGTTTTAAAATGTAGTTTGCCTAATGGTATAAGCGTCTTCAGATGGTGATCTGATATTTGGTCTATTGTCAGATTTTTAAAAAAATGTATTAACCCCAGCTGGATAAATAATAGTTAAAGAGTGACTATTTATTTCTGCAATTGTTCAGATTATCCAATTAGTGTTTGCCTTTGTATTTAATCACATATGGTATAAAATATGCAAGTTTTTAAACACTGTATTTTTCCTGTAAGATTATAAGTTTGTATTCTTTTTTTTTAAAGTTGTATGTGTAAGTTTCTTTCTTTTTATTTTTAGGTCAATGAGATTTACCATGATGAGTCCCTTGGCGCACATATAAACGTAGTGCTGGTGAGAATGATTATGCTTGGGTATGCAAAGGTAAGACCTTTCTACAAAAATACTGACAATGTAATGTGTGTCATTCATTCTGATATTTTAAGGATTAAAGCTGTAGTAAATTACAAATCTCTGAGGGTGCGCTTTTAAAAAAAAAAAAAAAAATTACAAGAACAGTGATAAGTAATGTGATACAAATTTTTGAAACACCTACATAACTCAATTGAACAATTTGGAAAGGAATCTGTAATTACTGAGTATTAAAGCGCTACAGGCCTGATGTATTCATTCTATCAGTCCATTAGCCTGATTGAAAGAGGAAACCCATCAAGGAGCTTGGAGAGTGTCTGCCGCTGGGCATTCTCACAGCAGAAGTCGGATCCAGATCATTCAGAGCATCATGACCACGCTATTTTTCTAACCAGGCAAGATTTTGGACCTGCTGGCATGCAAGGTATAGTAAAAGCTTGGCAGGTTTCAAACTTATTTTTTGGCCGTGCCTTTTTTTCCTTTCTACTCTTCTATCTGTGCCTGGCCTTATATCTCAGTCTCGGTCTAAATTAATGTAGGATTGAGTTACAAACTGAAAATATTCGGTTTTTAGTGATGTTGTGCAACAGACAATAGTGCACACTGGCAACTCCCAGGTTATTGAAAACATTAGAAAGCTCTAAATATGCACTCAAGTTTTACAAAGGTATATTTTTCCCCAAGTTGATATTAAGCTTAATGTAATTCAATTATATGACCCCATCATGTGATGAATGTTACAGAGTGAGATATCAAAAGTGACATTCTCAGAGGTTTGGCCTCATTGAATCCTATTATATTCTGATAGTTAAGCTTACGGTGACATTATTAAGTTTTACTTTGTTATCTTTATTTATGTTTTCGTTCATAAGAATATACTCTTAAAGCATTTATAATGTAGTTGCTACTAAAAGGCTGTAATGATGAAATGACATATAATTTGGGCTTCTGATTTTCAGTTTTAATTGAAAAAAAAACGATAAAACACCCCAGATACAAAAAAAACAAAATTAAATCGGTGTATAGCCAATAAACACCAGTATTCACGTTGACTTCACTTCTTTCCCATTAAAAAATTAATAAATCTACTACGACTACAATAAAACTACCTTTCCCAGTGCATTTGGGCAATGTCCCTCCTTCCTGACTTGTATCTAAGGTATCTGAATGCTTTAAACCCATCCCAACTGCTGAGTGGCAGCACATTTCTACATTTCTATTTGAGACTCTGCTTGCGAGATTTAAACAAGATTACAATTAGGAACGGAGAAGTGTTCGCGGGATTTAAATTTAAATTTTAAATGTAGGGAGGATTTAAAACAAAATTGCAAATTGTGGTGAAATGTAAAAAACACACAAAAACCCAGAAGAATGTGCCCCTGACTGTAAGGACCTTGCTGAGGAAAACAGCAAAGGAAAGAAGGTACAACTTAATTACTGTCGAGTTACTATACATATTGTGACAGAAAAAAACAAACAAACGTACAAGCATTTTGGAAAGTAACTGAAAAACAATAATTTCATAAAGTATATAAAAAGTGAAAGCACAAAAAAAAAAAAATTCGGGGTAACTTGAAAATAGCTGAAAGTAATCACAGAGGAATAAAATTAATTAAAACGAAAAACAGAAGCCCTACATATAATACATAACACAGTTTTGAAAGTGGTGATCGCCTTCATGGAGAAAGCCCAGCAAATAAGAGGAAAAAAATAGATGCATACATTATTGAATTCCATTTGTCCTTTTTTAGGCTATGCGCCGGTAACAGGCATGTGTCATCCTGTACGTAGCTGTACTCTGAACCATGAAGATGGATTTTCTTCAGCATTTGTTGTGGCTCACGAAACAGGACATGTGTAAGTGTCTTAAACAAATGTCAGACTGCTTTATATAACACAATGTTCAGCTCTAGCATGTAAATGTGACTGCAGTTATCAGGATAACATGCATGTTTTTTTTTTTTTTTTTTTTTTTCAAATCAGTAGCAGAGGTGGCTCACATAGAATTTGGCTTATATTTCTTCATATATTTGCAGTAATCAGGATGTCAGATATACAGTACGTGGCACTGCACTATAAACTAAAAAGCAGTCAAAATACACTGTGAGCTATGTAGTGTTAGATATCACACTGCAACCTGGTTCTATAAGTGATGGAAAGCCAGGGTCAGTTTAAGGCCCTCCATTCATAACTCATTTGATTTGAAATGCCTCAGGACAATCTATTGTGTTTCCTGTATTTATCAAGTTCAAAACACTGGTCCCTGGGATACCTATTAAAAGCTTTCATTCATCTGAGATCCATATTTATCACCATAGCATTGAGCTGTTTGAAACAAAGGTAGTTTGTTTACTGTAATGTCAGGAGTGCCTTGGGTTACTATTGGTTACCTCATTTTAGTATAAATAGAAGTAACATGATGCTATTTGTTTGTTTTATTTAGGGAATTTGTAATGTTTTGTTTGTTGAAGAGTTTATGGATGATGACCTGTGTATAGTAATGCACCTTTTGTATTAGATTAAAATGTTCCTTTTGACGATATTTGTATGGGATCAGCGCAACAGGCAACACTAATATTAATTAAGTCATTCTGTATGGACTGGAAGCAGGGTCTTAGCTTCATTATCATATCATTGCAAAACACATTTGGGATAACTGAATACTTGTTTATGATTTGATATGCATTTGTCTAAAATGTCTGCATGCTGACATAGCTTACTGACAAAGGGAAAAGTTGCACCGAAATAAGAGAGTTCAACAGGTAAGGCAAATCTGTGCACTTACCGCAAGAAATATGGATTAGTAAAGAAGAATAAGAAAGACAGCTACAAGGTAAACTTCACAGAACAAAGTGAAAAGATATGCTTCTTTACAGTGTGTTTATTGCTGTTCACTTCATTGGTGTTTCAGACTCGGAATGGAGCATGATGGCCAAGGCAATCGCTGTGGTGATGAGACAGCAATGGGCAGTGTTATGGCTCCTTTAGTTCAGGCTGCATTTCACCGCTACCACTGGTCTCGGTGTAGTGGCCAAGAACTCAAGCGATATATTAAGTAGGTTTTTTTTTTTACTGATCTATTTTATTTTATAGCATCAAGTACTTATATAACACATTTTATATAGGGCTCACGTGTCGGCTTTGTTGATTTTACTTAGTATAGATAGCTTGCACAGATTTATCATAAAATACTATCCAACTAATATTATCTGAAACATTTTTAAATCTGCCCTATAGCTCGTATGACTGTCTTTTGGATGACCCCTTTGAACATGACTGGCCCAAACTTCCAGAACTGCCAGGAATTAATTATTCAATGGATGAACAATGTCGTTTTGACTTTGGAGTTGGATACAAGATGTGCACAGCAGTATGTTTGTTTGTTTGTTTCTTTCTTTCTTTATATATTTATTTATCAAGAATACAAGTTTATATATTATATAGACCTACATTATATAGTGTAACATGTTGACCACCTGATGGAATATAACAATATACTGCCGTTATTAAAATTGAAGCTAGGCAGTGTTTTCTCGTTACAAAAGTGCACAATTTACAGACTTTTCATTATAGATACTGCACAGAGCTGCATTTTATATCGGAAGCTTTGTTACAGTAATCACAATACTGTTTAAACTGGCATGGTGTATTAAGTTTGGGGACACACTGCACAGACTCATTTGTTAGCATTCTTTATTTATTTATGATACCTGACTTCAGTTTCAATCAGCCAAACCTACAAAACATTTTTCTTGGTTCATGAATATTAATTACTAATTTTCTTAAATAATTATTTCTGTAAAGAATAATTAATCAGTATCACCTGGAACGTCCCATGTTAGCCCTTTTACATTTGTATTAGATCAAGTGATGAAAGAGGGTGCAGTTTGTCGTCTGCCTTAATTAAATACAGAATGTGACATGTTTTCTTGGCCTTAGACTTAATGGGGAATTTAACTCGACTAAAATGTTGTGTTACAGGGGGTTAATATCCTCCCTCCATAAAACGTGTATTTGTTTAATTATATTTGTTAATTGTTTATTATTAATTATCCTCTGCACCTGGTGATTACTGTAAAGTAGAACCAGATGCAGGGTATTTAAAGAAAGCAGCCAGTTTGCTCAGGGTTGCTGGTGTGTATAGAAGCCCGCTTGATAGTATGCTCAAGCATATAAAAAGAAAAGACAGTGTAAAACCTTTTGATTTCATGTTTAATAAATAAACAAAAATAAACACCTAGCTTATTTCGAGCACTAACTAAACATTAACTGCCACTCTAAACTAATCACCGGACAGCTAAACTGTTTGCTGGCTGCAAAACACACAGTTTTACAAATCAAAAGGTTTTACACTACCTTTTGTTTTTATACACTTGAGCACACTAGGGGCTTCTATACACACCAGCAGCCCTAAACAGACTGGCTGCTTCCTTTAAATATCCTGCACCTGGCTCTAATTTACAATGAACACCAGGTGCAGGGGATAATTAGTAATAAAACAATTAACAAATATAATTAAATACATGTTTTATGCACGGATGATGTTAACCCCCTCCCTGCTGTGTTGTAATATACAATAATGTTATATTTTATGTTTTAGTTTCGGACATTTGACCCATGCAAGCAACTTTGGTGTAGCCACCCTGACAACCCTTACTTCTGCAAAACCAAGAAAGGGCCCCCACTAGATGGAACAGAGTGTGCACCAGGACAAGTAAGTTTTACATATATTCACTGGGACTCCCTCCACAAGTACTGTATATGCATACAACTCATTAAAACAAATGTCTGCTGTGTTGACTGCTATGTTTTTAATACACAGTGGTGCTATAAGGGTCACTGCATGTGGAAGAATACCAACCAGCTGAAACAGGATGGTAGCTGGGGATCCTGGGCAAAGTTTGGTTCCTGTTCACGAACCTGTGGAACTGGGGTTAGGTTTAGAACTCGTCAGTGCAACAACCCCACGTAAGTTGTCTTTCAGCCTGACAGAGACAGCTGTGAAACCCATTTACAAACACATTTATATGCTTCATCCAGTGTCGCTTTCTTAGTGCTTAAGAGTTGGAGGGGAGGGGGTGAATGAAACACAGAACACAATATATTTCAGGTAAACGCACTTAGATATATGAAAGAGAAACACTGTTCCCCAAATCAGTAAATTTGAATGATGAATGACTAAAAAGCACCAGTGCCATGCAGCTTTTTCAAACAAACTCATATTAAATCATTATGTGAAAATAACTTTGTGAAGAAAGTTCTCGAATACCTGTCATGTCCAGTTTTTGTCATTCTGCTGTTGAAAAACCACCCTGTCTGTGTCCAGGGACTGCTTAACTTGCAATTCGTTTTAAGTGGGTAATCATAGATATAATAAACTTGAACACAATGTTTAAGCCTAGTGTTTGAGGATCATTTTGGCACGGCTATATGAAATGAGCTTTAATGTGTAGTGTGCAACAACACAAATCTTTGGTCCATTGCAAAATAATAAACTCAACTCTTTTACATGCCAGGCCTTCAAATGGAGGTCAGGATTGCCCTGGTATAAACTATGAATACCAGCTGTGTAACACAGATGAATGTCCAAAGCAGTTTGAAGATTTCAGAGCACAGCAGTGCCAGCAGCGTAATTCATACTTTGAGTTCCAGAGTGCAAAGCATCATTGGCTCCCCCATGAACATCCAGACTGTAAGTCAAAACTTGTTACTTTTTAATTATTATTACATGTACAGTAAGGGTAGAATTTTTAACATTTTTGATTTGTTGCGGCTTTGCTTTCATTGGTGACTCTTTGATGTAACTATGCACTGTAGAAATGATTGAAGTAGTTTTAGGTGTCTCAACTGAATCCATATTGTCTTTCACAGCCATTAAAAGGTGCCATCTTTACTGCCAATCAAAGGAAACAGGAGATGTGGCCTATATGAAACAGTTAGTCCATGATGGGACACGTTGTTCTTACAAGGATCTCTACAGCATCTGTGTGCGTGGTGAATGCGTGGTGAGTGAACAAACTCACATTAACAATTTCAGAAGCTGAAAAAACTTGAACAATACTGAATGTTGATGTCAGGTGCAACTCAAATTGACACTGTTACAGACAGTACTTATCAATGCATACTTAAAAAAAAAAGAATTTCATTTTTTCCTTCTTAAATGTTAAGACACATCCTAGCTAGAATTGTAAAATGTATTAAACAGACAGAACCACTGCTGTGAAAAGTAATAACATCAGACTAAAAAGACAAAAACAAAATGTAGATGAGTCAGTGGAAACCTGCAGCCTGACATGTTGTCGGTATGGAGACCTGCAGGTAGCAGCGCAAACTTTAGAATGAAAGACAATTTTATAAAACTGCCAATTATGATTGGAAATGCATTGTAATGAAACACTGTACTCTTGCTTTATTCGAAACTCCAGATCACTTGGTGGTAATGGCAGGTTGCTTTCTCCAATTCCTTCTTGATGAGTTCCAGTCTATTATTCTCTCCACCTCTCTACTATATCCACCGGGAGGTTGGAGATTATATATATATATATATCTATATATATATATATATATATATATATAATTATATAGAGATGTTTTTTTTTTGTTTCATCTCTCTCCCTCGCCTAGAGACTCGACCGCCTCCAGGACTCGCCTACTCATCTCTGGAGACTCTCTCATCCTTAACTTATCGCACAAGTTAAATGACTCCGATATTAGAATCTGGAGCTATGGAGTTGGTCTTTCGTTTTGTCTTTTTGTCTGTCTTACAGTTTTACATACCTTTAGAGAACAGTCTATACAATTGTAATGAAATGTGGTAGGACATTCTCTAGCACAAGTTATTGAGCATTTCAGTAGCCCTTGGTGAGTTTTCCACTGCACCTCAACGCCAGTCCATATTTGTATAATATTGCCTTATCACCCTTTCAACCCGAATAAGTGATAACTGAAGCATTCATATTGAAGATGAACATGTTTAAAGAGGCTGTAATTAAGAATTAAGAAGGCAAATGTAAACCTTGCAGTAAAGGCATTAACATGTATTTTGCTAGAATAACTGTATCTTTAGATGGTGTGCTTGAGAAGACCCTTCATACATGTATTGATTGAATACATCTTAGCCCTGAGGAAGTTGTTCCCAAATGTGCATACAGACCATGGTAAGCTTATGTCTTCTGGACTGCAAATCTATGTTGTCTTCTTGTGTTCTCATTCCACAGAATGTAGGATGTGACAGAGAGATTGGGTCAAACAAAGTTGAAGATAAGTGTGGAGTTTGTGGAGGGGATAACTCGCACTGCAGAACTGTCAAGGGGACTTTTACCAGAACTCCAAAAAAACCTGGTAAGGATGTTAACTGCAATTCACTGCTCTGTATGGAAACCATTTTTTAGTTCACTGTCAATTGATTTTCACTGACCCAATTGTGCTCAGTCGAGACTTACTCACTTCATCAGGTTACTATTTCTATAGAAATTTGGTATGACAATATATGTGCACACTCCTCAAAAGCAAAAAAAATTAAAAATGAAATAATAATTTCTAAATCTGTAAAACCATTTGAATCATGTTCTGTGAGAAACACACATGACATAAAAACTAAGCAGAAGTACAAACAACCCATCACCAAAGCAAATCACCTTCTCTGAGGATTCTAATGTCTAAAAATGAAAATAAGAGCACTGGAACACAAAATTAAACTCCTATTAAATCGTCTAAATATCCACTATCAGTGCAATATGTAAAATAACTTTCTCATTCAGTTTTTGTTATTGATGCAAGTATTGCTGAAATGTTTGTTACATGTCATTATTTTATAAATTATTGCTGTTGTATACCAAATATGCTATTATTAATACTAACATGACATAAATGTTTTGTTACCCCCACTATGATTTTTACTTACTAAGCAGTAGGTAATGTTTTGCTACTCCCTTGTTTCAGTTGCACACTGGTAATTACTGAAGACATTACCTTTCAATGAATGTACAGGTTCCATCTGATGCCTGTCTCCGTCTACTGAATGTTGTGACTAAATGACCAGGCTGACCCTACAGTTAATTTATTCTTCAAAACAGCAGTGTGAGCCCTCGCCTAGAAAATGGAGCCGTACCAGACAGCTACATTTATCATATATGGCTATGAAGGGGTGTTTTAAATGCAGATACAAACAAGCCAAACCAGTGCCTTATGCATGGTTGATAAATCTGGATTTAATTATGTGTGTGACAATTCCAAACTTCATGCGTACGATCAAATCATGTATTCACGGAACAAATGATAAATATAGGCCCAGATATTTTTAAGACATGATTCAAGCAACGCTGTCAAGACAATGAGATAATTTTGTTTGTAGGTATGCTCTTGATGAGATTACTGCATCAATGTGGGCGTACAAATTAGTGCAAGATCCAAACAGATATGTCTGTTAAAGAATATTTAAGACCATAATATAGTAAAAGTCCCAGGAGATGAGGACTGCAGTTTTAATAATAATCAGATAAACCAATTTTATGTAAACGAGGTGACTTCTGTTTGTGTCTTGTGTGTCTGTTATGTATGCATAAGGAAGGTGGTCTTAACCCCTCCCTTTGGTGTTGAATGGGATTATAAATCAATTGTAGAAGTTACAGAATCTATTAGTCAGAAAGTTACAACTTGCAGTACAAATACACTTTAGTAATGTCTGTAGTTATCTTTTTTTTTACTGTTTTTTTCTTTAAAAAACAAACAGATGTAAATATTAATGAATCTTCTTTTTAACAGGAAAGCAATTAAGCAAGAGATGCCAAAAAGAAATCCATTTGTTGGAAAACAAAACCTGCAAGTATCCAGTATTATCTAACCAACTTTTGTTTCCGATAGTGACATTCTTTTTCATTGACTGTACATTATGTTAATACTTTTGCAAGTTTGTCCAAATTTGCATATTCATTGTATTCAGATGTATTGCAAACACAAAGCAAATTTGCAAATGTACAGGTGTGGAAGGGTAGGGTGCACTGATTTATTTGGTACAGTAGATGGCGCTGTTATGCTGTGGTCCCAAATACCGACAATGGGGTGGCACGCAGTGATTACACTGTGTAACAATTATTATTTTTTTTTGGTTCCTGGGCAGTAAGTGTTATTTTCTAATTGCTTATGCCT